>NC_063161.1:3850386-3907527 GCF_023159225.1 Perognathus longimembris pacificus | reverse complement strand
CAACCGTCTGAATTCTGGAACTTTCCCCGCCCCTCCCCAAACCAGACCGGCACTTATTCTTCCCGTGGTGCAACATGAGGAAAACATACACACACACACCCCACACACACCCCCACACACACCACACCACGGGTGTGACCTCCTACACGCACACACACACACACGCGCGCACACCTGTGCACACACGCCGGGGCTCGGCGTGAGGTGCGGGCCCTGCCCACGAATGGTTCTGGGCCCTCGGAAGAGCCTGGGTGGAATCGTGGGGAGGACTTGGGGAAGGGCGACGTCGTGGGGGCGCGGGCAGCCCCCGGGGACCTCCAGAGGGGACGGGGCGGTCCCCGGGGCCCCGGGCCTGGCCAAGGCTCCCGTCTCCTCCCTCCCCTCCCGTCCCCCGCGACGCAGAGAAGCTCCGTCTGCATCGACAGCCGTGCTCTGCTGTGCTCGCTGGCCATCGTTCCCCAGAACCTCAAATGATTTGGGGGAAGCACGTCGGGATAACCGCACGCCGGCCGCCCCCCCCCAACTCCTCCGGGAGACAGACAGGCCTTGGGGGGCACTGAATGGGACCCGCGGCCTTTGGAGCCCTGGGTGGGCTGTGGGTCTGTTTGGGGGGGTGGGGGGCTCTTCCCCCCCACCGAGGGTGTGTGACTCCTGAAGAATCGGAGGGGGAAGGGAGCTGGGGGGGGTGTCACTCGCTGGGGGCGGGGCCGCTGCCGTCCCGGGCTGTCTGAAGTGGCCGTAGCCGTGACGCAGCCCCCCTGCACTCCAGGAGGGAGCCGGGGTGGGATGCGCCCCCCCCACCCTCGGCCTCCAAGGGGCCCCGCCAGCCCGGCCCCCACGCCCGGGGCCCTGGGGCCTCTCCCCGGCAGCGGAGGGGGGAGGGCGAGGGCAGAGGAGACCCGGCCCCAGGCCCGCGGGGGGACGGTGGGGGGGCGGGGGGCGGGGCTCAGGACGCAGGTGTGCGGGGGGGGGGGGGGGGGGGGCTGGGGGCAGGCGGCCGGGCAGCGGCTTGGGGCTTGGGAGGCTCAGCTGGGATCCTGGCGTCTGGGGAAGGGCCGGGCGCTAAAAATAAACCACCGGCTTCGGCGGAGCGCGGAGCGGCTGGCGCGCAGCCCGCGGCCGCCCGCACCCACCGTGGGGAGGGAGGAGGGCGGCCCCCCGGCGGGGGGCAGCGGGCCCGGGGCTGGGCCCGGCAGGTGCTGCCCCCCGGAGCGCGGGGGCCGCGGGGGGGACGAGGACGCGGCGTGGGACCCGGGGACGGCTTCCCCCTGCGTGCGGCTCAGGTAAGAAACCCCAGACGGCGCTACTGGGCCCGGTGGAGGGGGGGCCGAGGCTCTGGGGGGACAGCGCTGGGCGACACCCAGCGTCTCCGCGGGGGCCTCCCTCTCCGTGGCCCGGCCGGCGTGGGGTGGGCTGACGGCGTGGGTGCTTTGGTGCCTCGGGGTGAGCAGGGCAGCGCCGGCCTGCTCCGAGGGCCGGGGGGCTGGGTGAGGGCCGGGGGGTGAGGGCTGGGGGGTGAGGGCCGGGGGGTGAGGGCTGCATGCTGGGTGAGGGCTGGGGGGTGAGGGCTGGGGGGTGAGGGCCGGGGGGGGGGCAGCCAAGCTCCCCGGGTGAGACTCGAACTTCCTGACTGCGTGGCCGTCGGGCGTGGCCAGGGCAGGAGGCCCCGTCACCGGCCCAGCGGGGCCCAGCTGGGGGGGCCAGGACCCCTCGTGCTGGGGGGGCCGCTCAGGAGGGCTGTGTGTCTCCCTTGCTGCCTCTGGCTCAGGCGGACGCAGCCGTGGCCCCCGGGGGGCCTGGCGGCTGCCCCCCTCCATGGCGGGCAGAGGGCGCACGGTGGAAGGGTGGGCGGGGGGGGGGATGTGGGGAGGGCTGGTGCCCCCCCCAGCTCTTTCCCTGACGAGATGGGCTTCTTGGCCAGGGCTGACCTTGAACTTCCATGCTCCCAGTCTCTCTGCACTCACTGGGATGACCGGCATAAGCCACCATGCTGGTGTCGCCCGGAAGGATCCCCACGCGGGCACCGTTTCCTCAGCACTGACTTGCACATGACCCCACCTGACCAGGGCAGGGGATGGTGGCCCTGGGCAGCGCCACGGTGGAGGGGCGTCAGCCCCACGGCACTGGAGCCACCTCTGGGGTCTTCTGTGGGCGGGGGCGGGGGAGGGACTGTGGGTTATTCCAGTCGAAGCTGCCCATGAAGAAGAGAGGGGAGCCTTCTTCCTCCAGGCTGTGTTCATCTCCCCTGCATCAGCCAGTTCTTGCTGTTACAGTGCTGCGTAACAAACATCCCCAAGCCGTGAACCTTGACAGCTCAGAAACCCGCCTCCTTGGCTGCCCTCTTGCCAGCCGTCCTGGGTGCCAATGGTTTCCGGTGTGGCTCAGTGAGTCACGGTCCCGCGCACAGGGAACTCAGCTGAGTGCCTGCGGGTCACACAGTGTGTGTGTGGTTGGGGGTGGGGGGTGGGATCTGGGTGCCACCACTCTGCGGCTGGGCCTCATGGGACGCTCGGGGGCTGTCCTCCCTCCAGATACTGGGGGTGTGTCACCGTGTGTGTGTCACAGATGTGTCTCCATCCTGGCCACCCTGGAGGGCCCCCGACGCAGCTCTGACATGACCGGGAGCCCTGCCGCGGGGGCAGCACGGCCGGGGACCGCGGCCCGCCTCGCTGGGGCTGCAGACCAGGCCTCCCTCAGGGTCCCCCGGGGACGACGGGAGCCCCAGCCCCTCCCCCTGTGGGTGGCCCATCTCCCCCCGGCCTCCCTCCCCCTCTCAGGCGTGAGCGGGCCATGGCGGGAGCCGAGTGGCCTCTCGAGCAATCCCAGGGTATTGGATGTTTCCATCGCAAACGTGGCTGCGTGGGGGCCTCGTTCCCTCGCTCTCTCCCTCCCACGGGCAACAAGAGCCCGCGCCGACTGCAGCTAATGGGCTCCTCTCTCCCTGCCCTGCCCTTCCCACGCCTTTCACCCCAATGCTGCCGACTCCCGCCAGGCGCTGTTCCTGGGGGGTCCCCAGCTCTGGGGTGGCTGTGCCTGGTGCCCGGCGCTGTTCCTGGGGGGTCCCCAGCCCCCTGGGGCCGGCTGTGCCTGGTGCCCGGCGCGGCTGGGCGCTGGGGCCGCCTTCATGCTTTCCCTTGCGTGGAACTCTCTTCGGGGGCATGGGGGTCCTCGTTCTCATTCTCCAAGATGACACGGGGGGGGGGGCTCGGAGCCCAGGTGACAAGCCCAGGCGCGCCCAACACGTTCACCCAAGGCCGGGCCTGGCGCCGAGGGAGGCGGGGTGGCCCTGGCGGGGGGCGCTGGCCGCTCCCCGGGCCGTCCCACACCCTGTGCAGAAAGGCGAGGTGGGTGAGGAGCCCCCCCCCCCCCGCTGCGGGGCCCAGAGGAGAGGGGGTCCCTGGGAGGAGGCGGGAATGGGCGAAGGGAGGAGGGCAGGGGTAGGGGGAGAACCAGGAATGTGGGGCTCCCACAGGGAAGCAGGGCCTCAGCCGGGCCCCCCGCTGCCTCGTGCCTCCGTGAACCTGCGCCACACGGGGGTTACGGAGCCCTGTGGGTGGGTGGGGGGGGGCGTCCTGCGTGCACAGGGAGCCGTGGCTCACCCCTGTAATCCTGGCTGCTCAGCAGCCTGGGGTCTGAGGGTCGGGGCCTGCGAGACCCTCCCCTCCAACGCACCCACAAAACGCCGGCGAAGCGGGGCCGCGTCTCAAGCGGTGGAGCGCCACGCGTGAGCAAAAGAAGCTGAGGCGCTGAGTTCACACGCTAGTGCACACACGCACACACGCGCGCGCACACACGCCCCGAGAGGCCCCGCACCCCGCGGTGGGCACCGGGCGGGTGAGCCCAAGCGTGGGACGTCCTCAGTCATTCCAGAACTCTCCGCGCTCTCGAGACTCTCCGGTGCCAGCCTCGTGGGCCGGGGCAGCCGCGGGCAGAGCCGGTGGGTCGGGGCCCCCGGCAGCCAGCGTCCGCTCTGGGTTCTCCTGAACGGCTTCTCCTTGGCCTCATCAGCCATGGCCGGGGGGCCTGGACTCCCCGCACAGTGCTCACAGGGGCCGATGCGGCCTCGAGCTCCCCGCGCCGGCGGCACCTGTTTCTACGTCCAGGCCGGCACCTCCGCCCTCTCGGTCCTCCAGGACAGGGTCTGGGGCAACGCCCTGGGTCCCCACAGCCAGACTAGGTGTGGCCGGAGCCCGGGGGGGGGGGGGCGGGACCCCAAGGAGAGACACCACAAGAAAGAACAAGGTCATCCCACTGGGTCCCACAGAGCCTGGAGTGACATTGCCGCTCAGGGCGGAGTCCAAGTCTCCTCCACCCGGGGGTCACCGCGCTTGGGCTCCGCCCCTGACGTCTGCAGTGCCCCGTGACCTTCAGGAAGCCGCGGGACCTCTCGGAGCCTGGGCTCTTGCTCACCCCCAATGCACACAGTGCTCCCCACGTGCCACAAGCCGGGGCGGGACCGAGGGACGGCGTTCCTGTCAGCATACGCATGAACGCTGGGGGCCGCTGGGCCCCCCCCGCCCCCGCCCCCGCCCCCGCCCCCGCCCCGCCTCGCCATCCCCCCCCCCCCCCCCCCCCCCCCGGGCCGAGTGCGGGCCTCCGGCGTTCCCAGGCGTTCGGTGGGCTTGATGAACGCGTGCGTCCGCTCGCAATCCGCCTCCCCAGAAGGCCGGCTGGAGAGCAATTATAATCAAGTTTGAAGATGGCATTAATGGAAATCGTTAGGTGCTTGGCAGCTCCCCCGGCAGAGGCAGGGACGGCTGCCCTCCGTTTCTCCTTGGAAAGCTGTTTTGCATCAGGAACATTCTCCACCAGTGCGGGGGGCGGGGGGGGAGGGTTGGCTCCCGAGGTGGCTTCGTCCCGTGGGGACAGAGACGGGGCAGGGGGGACCGGGGGGCCCCTCACGGCCCGCCGGCTAGATGTCTGCGCTGGGGGTAACACAGACCCATCCATCCGGCTGAGGCCTTTCTGGCGTTTCCCAGCTCTCCGAGGATGCGAACCCTAGCCGAGGGCCCTGGGGACCTTCCAGCCCCTGGCCACGCGTGATCCAGCCCTCCTGGACAAGACACCGGGTCCCATGGCTTCCCTCCTTCCCTTCCCGTGCACCTAAACACTTACCTCCTGCCTCAGTTTCCAAAAGAAGTCCCACGTGGGTGCTTTACCCTGTCACAGGTGTCGTTCCCTCCCCCCCCCCCCCCAGTTTCTCCTCGGCCACAGGTGGTGAATGGCCCCTCCAGGGTTCTGGCAGAAACCAGTCCCTGGGCTGCCTGTCAACCCGGGGAGGCTCCCTCCCATTAACTGCAGGGATTCCCGGTTCCCCGCTGGCTCCCCAGGGCCTCCGGGCCTCCCGGGCAGTTGGGTCCTGCCTTTCCTCTGCCCCAGGCAATTGGCAGCTTAGTGCCCGGGGCTGGAGCGGGTTCCCAAGGAACAAAGGGAGGCGAGCTGAACAGGAGCGGGGCCTCGGGGCTCTGTGGCTTGGGGGGGGGGGACTCCTGGAGGAGGCAGAGCTGGGGGTGTCCTCTGAGTGCTGCACCTCAGTCTCAGGCCCTGTCCACAGGAGTGGGGTACTGGGCGTCAGCCCCGTGGACGGCTCCATGTGCTGGGGAGACCCGAGCTGCTGTAGGGAATCTGGGAGGGCTTCCTGGAAGAGGCCGTCTGCACCCCCAGAGGCTGCTCTGCCAGGGCTGGGCCAGCCCCGGGAGGCCAGGGCAGGTCGCTCCCAAAGCTCCAGAAAGAGCAGTGGGAAAGTCCTGTGAGCCACTGGGGCGCCCAGGGCCCCCCGCAGCCCCCTGGGGTGCTGCCTGGGCGGGGAGTGGCTGGCTCAGCCGCCCCGAGGCCCGGCCCACACCTGAGCGCCGGCAGAGGGGGGCGGGGGGACTCACCGGGGCGCCCGACAATGAGGCGATTATGTCCTGAGCTTTGCTTTAAAAACCTTAATGGATTTTTTCCACTCCATAAAGCCGCCCTGCGGTCCAGGAATGGTAATTGAGATCAGGATCCTGACGGGAGGATGGAGGATGGAGCGGAGGCTCTTCCCGCTCCCACCCCAGCCCTGTGCCGAGCCTGGGGGGTGTGGGGGGGGAGCGGCCCGGCCCGGCCCACCTGCCCCTCTGGGCCTGTGACCTCCACCCGCCCCTGCCCGGGCGTGGCAAACAGGAACAACCCAGGCACTCACGGGGCCGCTCGGGTGGGGAGGGGAGGGGACCTCCTGGTTGGGGTTGGGAGCTGAAGGGCGGCCGGCACTGCCTCCGAGTGGAAACTGAGGCCTGGCGGGGCGGGGGGGGGGGGGGGGGGGCGGTCAGACTCAGCGGGGCGCTCTGGCGTGGGGCCTGCCCTGCGCTGCGCAGCAGCAGGTGGTTTTCTTTCTAGCTCGCTCCTGGCGGCGTGCCCCTGGCAGGAACGCGGAGGGGGACACGGCTGGCGGGAGGAGAGCTGAGCCGGCCCGATGGGCGGAGGATGAGATTCACTGCACCTCATCCAGGGTGGGCCCAGCTGGGCCCAGGAGCTCCGGTGACCATTCCTGCCGTGTGCGGGCAGCCCCGGGCCCCGCCCACGGCCCCGCCCACCCACAGGCCCCGCCCACAGCCCCGCCCACAGGCCCTATCATACCCCACAGCCCCACCCACAGGCCGCGCCCACCGCCCCGCCCACTCACAGGCCCCGCCCACAGGCCCTATCATACCCCACAGCCCCACCCACCCACAGGCCACACCCACCGCCCCACCCACTCACAGGCCCCACCCACCGCCCCGCCCACAGGCCCTATCATACCCCACAGCCCCGCCCCACAGCCCCGCCCCACCCACAGGCCTCTCTCTCGGTGTCTCTCCCTCCCCCTCCCCCTCCCCCTCCCTCTCCCTCTCCCTCCCTCTCCCTCTCTCTCATCTGGGTCTTGCCCTTCCCTCGCTAGGCAGGCCCTCTACCCCCTGAGCCACGCCTCCAGCCCGTTTTGGGGTTATTTTTAAGGCAGCAGCTTCGTGTTTATGCCCACGCCGCCGACCCGCTTGGCGACCCTCCTATTTCCACTCTGAGGTGGCTGGGATGTGACAGGCACACCCTAGGCCCGGCCCGTCTTCTGAGAGGGAGGTCTGGCCGACTTTTCTATGCCCGGGCTGGCCTCAAGGGATGAGCCTCCTGGTCTCTGCCCGCTGAGTAGCTGGGATTACAGGTAGGAGCCACTGCTCCTGGCCAGACGTTCCTTTAGGATCACGTGTGAGAGCCGATGCTGTGATCTACACACACCTGGGCTCGTATTGCTTTCTCCCTGGTCTTAGACTTTCTCTTTTCCTCGCCGTTTCCCGTATGGACGGATGCCTTCATGTTGAGCAGACATGAAGACTAGCTTGTCTGGTCTCAGGGGCAGACAGCTGTCCAGCCCACCGCTCACCATCACAAACGGTGCTCACTACTGCCAGGTCAAGAGTGTGTCTTCTATGCCTGGATTGCTAAACACTGACCACACCGTAAGTGCGCGTCCAGTCTTACCCAATGCCGCCGCGGGGATGGGGAAAGACGTGTTCTCTCGTGGTCTTCGCGCAAAGGGTTTCGCGTGTTTAGACGTGGGCCTTCCGTGGGTCTTTAGCTTCTCCCTCCTGTTCCTGACCTGCTGCCGTTGCTGAAAGCAGCTGGTGGCGGCCTCTCCTGCCTTCCGCCCCGCCCCGTCCGGGCGCTACGGGGTCGTCCATGGGGTTTTACTTTTCTCGTTTGTCCAGTCCACCGGTTTGTGAGCTACACGTTCTTCAGCCTCTCTGCGAGTGGTCCGTGCCTTTCGTTTACTGTCGTCTGATTGAAATCGGTCTGAGGGGAGAGCAAGCCGAGGCGACGCTGATCTAAACCCGAGTGCGTGTGTGCCCTGCCCGGGGGGGGGGGGTGGGCGGGGACTGCGTTGAGCACTTAGCACCCCCATAACGTGAGTGGCAGGAGTGGAGGTCCGGGCCTGTCGGGCACACGCTGGTGGGAGAGGGGGAGGAGGGGAGAGGGGGAGGGAGGGAGAACGTGGCCACCGTCCTCGCTGTACAGGCGTGGAAGGGGCAAGGTGAAGCCGCTGGAGATGGGGAGGGGAGGGGGGAGGTGAGGGAGGGGGTGAGGACGGGGAGGGAGGGGTCCCACCAAGGTTCACTATACGCATGGACAGGCCTGGCACCGTGAAGGGCTTTCCACAGCTCATCAGGGCTGATAAAAAAAAAGTGTGGGAGGAGGCCAGGCGCCGGCAGGCAGCTCCGCCTGTCCTCCGAGCTGCTCAGGAGGCTGAGAAACGAGGATCTGGGTTCAAAGCCAGCCCGGGCAGGAAAGTCCTTGAGACTCTCATCTCCAATTCACCACCAGAACACCAGAAGCGGCGCGGTGGCTCAAGTGGTAGAGCGCCAGCCTGGAGCCGAAGAGCTCAGGGACACATGGACTGTGCCCACGGAGTTAGAGGTGGGAACGCCTCCTCCGCCTCCTCCGCCTCCTCCGCCTCCTCCGCCTCCTCACCCCCGCACGCCCGTGGTTCTCACTGGGGACGCCTTTTCCTTCCTGTAGGTTCTACCGCGAGCACACGGTTGAGTCTTTCTTGTCTACAAATAGTCCCGTTTTCCTTTTCTTTGTGAAGATTTTTCCCCCCTCCGATAATATAGACCTCTAGGTCGGCGGCTATTTTTCACTTCCCGGCTTAAAGTGTTTCGGGTGTTTAACTGACACACGATCGTACAGGTGCAGGGGCCTGGGTGATGCGCGGACCTCGGGGCATGACATCAGGCCAATGAACAGACGCGGGCGTAAGGATGCTTTCCATAGACCCTCAGCTCCCATCCTGCCTGGTGGGAAGTCCCCTGCCCGTCGTACTGTGGCAAACTCCTGGGCACGTGTGTCCGCACGTGCGTGTGAGCGTGTGAGTGAACACACACGAGCCGGCGTCTCTTGGTCTTTAGTGTTCTGAAGTTTGGGCGGATGTGCCCAGGCGTGGATGGGCTGCTCCCGGTGCTTCTTCGACGTGGATGTGATGGTGTTCAAATCCTTGCAGCTTTTCTTTGCTGGCCTTGCGTCTGCCTGATTCGCCCGCCCCTCGCCTCTCTGGGCGTGACGTCGCGCGTTGGGTCTTCCGACTGGGTTTCCTGTGTCTGGGTGGACCGTCTGTTGTCTCCGTGGCTTGAGGCGGAGCTCGTCCTTCTTGCTTATTTTCCAGGGGAGCGCCCTCCCCTGGGCCTGGTCATCTGCGCTCCCCCCATCAGCTCTGCCGCTCAGTCTCCCCTCTCCCGTCCCCCTCCGCCCTGGCACTCTCTTCACAAATACACTGGCCCCTCCGTGGCCCTCAGGGTCCACCTGAGGCTGTGACCGGCCTGTGGTCACCGCTCACCTCCGGTTTCTCCCCCCATAACCATCATGCTGCTGCAAGTTCCGAGACACCCGGGCTCCCGGCAGCTGCTTTCCGCCAGGCTTGTGCAGCTACGGAGCGGGCCGCTTCCCTAGAGGGAGGACTTGTGGTTCTGGAGAATTCTGTGAACTTCAACATGATTCCGGAGAGTTGCGTGTCCTTCGGGAGTTCTGTGTCCTTCAGTGTGATTCTGGAGAGTTCTGTGAACTTCAGCGTGGTTCTGGAGAGTTCTGCGAACTTCAACGTGGTTCTGGAGAGTTCTGCGAACTCCATCGCGGTTCTGGAGAGTTCAGTGTCCGTTGGGGTGACTCTGGAGAGCTTTGTGTCCTTCCGTGTGGTTCCCATGCCAGGCTCTGAGAGCCCCGGAGGCTGAGGCCGGTCCAGGGCTGGCCCTGTCTCTCGCATTTGGCTTCGGGGTACCTCGAACAGCTCCCGATATCCCAAGGGACAGCAGCAAGGAGCAGCTGCTTCGTGGGTCCCTCGTGGGTCTCCCCACAGGCCCTGGGCCAGGTCCGTGTCCCGGCCCTGGCGTCAGCACAGCGGACAAGGCTGTGCTCTCCCCGTGGAGGGCCGTGGACGCTCTGCCCGGCTCAGCTCGGGAGGTGCGGGGTGCTGGGTGGTCCCCCTGGGCCCAGCCCATCTGTCTCCTGCAGCCAGCCCTCCTGGGCCCAGCTCTAACTGGGTCGCGCAGTCCCCGGATGTTCCTGGCTGCTCTCTGGGCTCCGCCCCCCCCCCCGCCAGCCCAGCTCTTGCCAGCGAGGGCTGTCCTCATTCGCAGTCCATTAACCCAGCGTGGCCGCCGCTGGCTCTGGCGCCCCGGGCTCAGCCTGTGGCCTTGGGGTGCTCAGGGCTTTTGCTGCCAGAGCAGAGGCGTTGGTGGGGACGCCGCGCTCTGGGGGAGCTCGGCCCCCGACCCCCCACCCCTGCCGGAGCCACTGGCGGAAGCTCAGGCTCAGGCAGCTCTGAGAACAGGGCTTGGAGCCTCGCCCGCCTCCCCGCTCTCCGTAAGGCGACGGAACCCGGGGCCCAGACCCCGGGGGGCGCTGTCCCTCCTTGTCACACCTCCAGCCCTAGTTTTGACTCTTACTTCCTTGAGATAGTCCCGTGTCCCTCCCTGCACGTGGCTTCCCGTGTCACCGTGGTCACCCTGTCTGGCTCTCTCGACCTCTCCTAGCCAGCCTGCCTCAGGCCACGGGACAGGGCCCACGATGCCACCCTCGGGCCACGGGGCAGGGTCCACACTGCCACCCTCGGGCCACGGGGCAGGATCCACGCTGCCACCCTCGGGCCACGGGGCAGGATCCACGCTGCCACCCTCGGGCCACGGGGCAGGATCCACACTGCCACCCTCGGGCCACGGGGCAGGGTCCACGCTGCCACCCTCGGGCCACGGGGCAGGATCCACGCTGCCACCCTCGGGCCACGGGGCAGGGCCCATGCTGCCACCCTCGGGCCACGGGGCAGGATCCACGCTGCCACCCTCGGGCCACGGGGCAGGGCCCACGATGATGCCACCCTCGGGCCACGGGGCAGGGTCCACACTGCCACCCTCGGGCCACGGGGCAGGGTCCACGCTGCCACCCTCGGGCCACGGGGCAGGATCCACGCTGCCACCCTCGGGCCACGGGGCAGGGCCCATGCTGCCACCCTCGGGCCACGGGGCAGGATCCACGCTGCCACCCTCGGGCCACGGGGCAGGGCCCACGATGATGCCACCCTCGGGCCACGGGGCAGGATCCACACTGCCACCCTCGGGCCACGGGGCAGGATCCACACTGCCACCCTCGGGCCACGGGGCAGGGTCCACACTGCCACCCTCGGGCCACGGGGCAGGGCCCATGCTGCCACCCTCGGGCCACGGGGCAGGATCCACGCTGCCACCCTCGGGCCACGGGGCAGGGTCCACACTGCCACCCTCGGGCCACGGGGCAGGGTCCACACTGCCACCCTCAGGCCATGGGGCAGGGTGCAGGATGGGAGTGGTTGGGGGCCTGCAGGGTGGGCCTCGAGGGCACCTGCTGGGAGGGGAGGGGCAGGTGGGGCTTGGGGGGGGGACACCCTGGAGCTGGCTCGGCGTGTGGGGCGATGGACGGTTCCCCACTCCGGCTCTGAGCCTCTCCCCAGCTGCGGGCGGATGCCGGGAGGGGCCGCAGCAGCCGCCCCCACGGTGGGCCCTGAGCTCCCCGCACACAGCAGGCTGGGCCACAGGGCCGTCCTAGGCCCAGGCTGCCCCTCCCCCCGTGACAGCTGCCGTGGGGGCCCCGCCCTGTAGGAAGGGGCCAGCTGGGCTGTCGGCGACACTCAGCCCTGGGACCCCGTGGTGTGGCCTCTCTGCCGTGGGGCTCCCCGCTCTCTGGGAGGCAGGGGACGGGGCCTGAGGCCCGTCCTGGGGTGACTGTGCTCCCCAGCGTGTCCCAACACACCAGCCACTGCCAGGCCGGCCTCGAGGACCTCAGCCACCCCCAGGGCCCCTGCCCCCGGCTGCCTGCCCCGCGACCCGAGACTCGCTGGCACGCTGACGTCCTGGGAGCCCCCGCCACCTGTGGGCCGGGGAGGGACGGCGCCGGGGAGGGTCTGGGACGGGAAGAGAGGCCCTGGTTACATAGCCAGAGGGCTTCACGGTCATGAGCCGGTGTGAAGGGCAGCCTCACGGGGTGTGTGGAAATTAATTAGAGCTGGGGACAGGCACGAGACCCGTGTCCATGGCGTTTATTAACAAAACATGGCGCCCCGTTACAGAGGCAGCCAGACTGGGGACCTGGCCCAGCGTCCCCAGGAGCCGGGGGTGGCAGCTTCCTGCCTCCCTCCTCTGCACCCCCAGCCGGCCCACTGAACCCGAACCCACAGGTCCCCCTCAGGGTGTGGTGGGCGACCCAGGAGGAGACCCATCCAGGCCCTTAGGGGCCTCGGGAATTTACACAGCACAGAGCACAAACCCAGCAGCTCAGGGAAGCAGAGACCCTGACTGGGCCTCAGAGAAGCTTCTAGAAGAGGCAGAGGGATGAGCTGTGAGAATTCCCAAGTGGGTGAGGATGGGGCCAGCAAGGTAGAGGCTCTCTTGAACCTATGCAGTTAATATGGCCTCCACCAGGTAACGTCACAGGCTCCCCAAAAGAGAAACGGGGACTCCCCTTCAACAGTGAGAAGACGAGGCTCAGAGAGTCCCTTACCCAGAGGAAGGCTGCTGCCCGGGGCCTGGCCGGGGGCCCTCAGGCTTATCGTGTTGCTGTCCCTGTAAGATGGGGTGGGAGGAAGGCAGGGAGGGGCGCTGGCTGCTGGGTTCCATCTTCCCAGGTGATGTCCAGGATATTCCCATGATGCTCTGGGACAGAGGGCTCCTCGGCCTGGCCTGCGGTGCTTGGGAGTGGCCTGGGAGGAAGGGGCGGGTGTGGCGGCGGCGGGGATGGGAATCTGCCGCTCCAGGCTTCGCTCCTGGCCTTGGGGAAAACACGAGGTTCCGCCATCCCGAAGGTCGCTCGTGAAGCCAAGCCAAACAGTGTAGATTAGGAGAAATCAAAGAGGCCTGGAACGGGGCCCGGGCCGCGGGGCCGGGTAACCAGCTCCAGGCACCCCGGCTAAGCCAGCCGGAAGCTCACGCTCCCACGGAGCCAGGGGAGGGCGGGGTGGGGGGGCTTCCTCTCAGCTCCTCACCCCATCCACACAGAGAATAGGGCCCGGCCCAGCCGGGGTGGGAAGGAAGACCCAGGTTCAACCCCGGCTCTGCCACTTCCCGGCCGTGGCCCTCTGGGGGGCAGGTCGCGGAGCCTCTCTGGGTCTCGGCTCGTTATCTATACATGGAAATGCAAGCGGGGGGGGGGGGGGGGGGCGGTGGCTCACGCCGGGAATCCCAGCTACTCGGGAGGCGGAGATCTGAGCATGGCGGTGCGAAAGCCAGCTCGGGCGGCACCGTCCATGACACCACGGGCCACCAGAGAGCCGGAGTGCGTGCATCCGTGGCTCAAGGGGTAGAGCGCTTCGTCTTGAGCAAAAACGCTGAGGGACAGTGCCCGGGTCCCGAGTTCAAGCCCCAGGACCGGCACACCCAAAGAAGGGAAAGAATGCACGGAAGAGACTTGTAGGAACGCTGGGAGGATTCCGGGGGCGGGGAAGGCATCTGAGTGATAGCATGGGGCACAGAGCACCGCTAAGCCGGAGCCCTCGCTCAGCTTCCTGAGCCTGGGAAGGGGCCGTGGGGATGGGGAAGGGCAAGGGGAGGGGGAAGGGGTCCTTCTTGCCCCTAAGGCCCGTCATCATTCTGAAGCCGTTGGGGGCTTGTCCAGGCCCGGCAGGCAGGCTGAGGTGCCGGTTCTGGCCTGGGCCGCTTGGCTCCACCCGTGGGGAGCGGAGATGACCCGGCCACTCAGCCAAGGCCCCTCGGGGGACAGCGCCAGCCCACCGGCAGCCACCCGCAGAGGCCTCCGCGGTGCTGTGTGACCTCTGCCCTCACCCAGCCTCTCTGATCTCCTTCCCGCAGCTCTGCGAGAAGGTGGCCCGGCTCCAGTCCCTGTGCTTCTGCCAGGACTAAAGGGGCGTGGGGGATAACTGGTGACCCAGAGACGCGTGCCAGGGCCCCCCACAAACAGCGTTATGACCCCAGGCCTGCCGCTGAGGCTCAGCTCTGCCTACCGACTCAGGGCATCTTAATTCTCCCTAACTCTCTCTCACATGATGCTAATTCTCAATCATTCCCACATCCTGCCCCGGGGCCACAACACGAGCTGTTTGAGAGCCACACCCCCTGGGGGCGTGGCCCGGCGCCCCGGCTTTGCCTCCCTCCACACAGGGCCAAGGAGACCTGGGGTGAGGTGGGCGGGGCCTCCCGCTCCCCCAGGGCCGGAGCTTCTCTCTCCCCACTGCCGCTTCCAGGTGACAAAACGGGGTACACGCGGTGAGCCAGCCCGCCCGCCCGGGGAACCAGCTGGCCCGGGGCGACCAGAGCCAGGGTTCCGGTGGCATGGCCATCTCGGCTTGTGTCCCATGAGGCTACTGTTCCCATGGCACCCCACGGGCCGGTGCTGCCCGCCCAAGGGTCATCCTCAGGAAGACTGTGGAGGGCTGGTGGCGGGGGTGGGGGGGTGGGAGTGGGGGAGGGCAGGCACCGCGCTCTGAGAAGCCAAGCCCTCCTGCTCCCCTCCGCCCCCTGGTGGCAGATCCCCTCCGTGAGCCTGGCACCCTCGTGGGGCACCTGCCTGGCCCCCCACAAGGCCTTGGACACCCCGTCGCGCCTGTGACCGATGAAGCGGGGAGGAGGGACCGGGCCTGGGGGGGGGATGGGGGGATGGGGGGAGGGCCCGGCGTGCACAGTGCTGCCTCTGCTGGCAATCCCGCGCTGTGGGGTTTCCTGGACTCCGGCGTCCAGCTGTCCACATCTGGGCTCACAATCCCAGGGGCAGCAGTGGCACCGGCCTCCCAGGCTGGGTGTGGGCCGGCCGGCGTGGGTACGCCGCCCAGTGACAGCCGGGTCAGGCCGGCCCCGCCTCCGGCTGACCCCACGGGGGGGGGGGGGGGAGGGGGGCTGGGCTGGGCGGGGCCGCGGGGCCAGGTCTCCGTCTCTCCTGAAAGCAGTCGAGTCCGCTGGCTGCCCCCCTCCCCTGCCTGCCGGGGGGGCTGGGGTCTGGAGCCCCCGCCTCTCCGAGGAGGGCCTGGCGGCCCTGCAGACGGTCTCCTCTCCTCCCCCCCCCCCACTTCTAATTAAATGGCAGCGATCTGACGTGGCAGGTGATCTTCGCGAGAAGCCCGGCTTTAAATTTAGCTTCCTCCCCAGCCAGCCCTTTGAAAAGGCTGCGCTCTACCGGGAGAGCATGAGTCACCGCGCTGGGCCGAGCGCCCGCCCCGGTGAGCCGGAGCCCGGCTGGCGTTGGCGGGGGAGCGGGCCTCCGAAGGCAGGGAAAGTAGTAAATAAGAGCGGTGGATTAAAGCCCCGGCAGGAGCGCCCGCCACCCTGCAGCTTAGAAATGGGGTGGGGGCGGCTCCGGGGCGGTCACGGCCCAGCCCTGGGAGGAAGAGGACAGGATGGGGGGGGGGACACGGGATGAACTGAACGGTCGGGAATAGGGACCCCGAGCCCACCCTACCACCCCAGCTGCAGCCCAGAACAGAGGCCGCGGAGCACTCCTCACTCCAAAGACACCCATCCATCCACATCCCGACCAGATCCCATCTAGATTCCAACCAGACCCCAACCAGATGATGACCACGTCCCATCCAGATCCTGACCAGATCCTCAACCCGACCCTGATCAGGCTCCAACCAGATCCCACCCAGACCCCGACCAGATCCCGACCAGAGCCCAACCAGATCCCACCCAGATCCCGACCAGAGCCCAACCAGATCCCGACCAGATTCCAACCAGCTCCCAACCAGATGATGACCGCGTCCCATCCAAATCCCAACCAGATCCTGACCAGATCCTCAACCTGACCCTGATCAGGCTCCAACCAGATCCCACCCAGATCCTCAACCAGACCCCGACCAGACCCCAACCAGATCCCGACCAGATCCCACCCAGATCCTGACCAGATCCCGACCAGAGCCCAACCAGATCCCAACCAGATGCTGACCATGTCCCATCCAGATCCCAGCTAGATCCCATCCAGATCCCACCCAGAACCCAACCAGATGATGACCACGTCCCATCCAGATCCCAACCAGATCCCACCCAGAACCCAACCAGACCCCAACCAGACCCCGACCAGATACCAACCAGACCCCGACCAGATACCAACCAGCTCCCAACCAGATGATGACCGCGTCCCATCCAAATCCCAACCAGATCCTGACCAGATCCTCAACCTGACCCTGATCAGGCTCCAACCTGATCCCACCCAGATCCTCAACCAGATCCTGACCAGACCCCAACCAGATCCTGACCAGATCCCGACCAGACCCCAACCAGATTCCAACCAGATGATGACCATGTCCCATCCAGATCCCAGCTAGATCCTGACCAGATCCCAACCAGACCCTGACCAGACCCCAACCAGATCCTGACCAGATCCCAACCAGATGCTGAGCACATCTCATCCAGATCCCAGCTAGATCCTGACCAGATCCCAACCAGACCCCGACCAGACCCCAATCAGATTCCAACCAGATCCCGGCCAGATCCTGACCAGATCCCCAAAGACTGTGGCTGGCCCCTTAGGTGACAAGAAAGGACAGAGCTGGGCGGTGGGACTTAAGGAAGCGGCCCACCATCTGCTGGCTCTTGGTGCCATCGTGTGGACCTCAGGAGGAGGTGGAGGTCTCCCCAGAAGCCAGCTTGAAGCCGCGGGTTGTAAAGAACGACCAAAGCTATCTGGCACCAGCCCAGATGTCATTGTCCTCAAGCTGCCGGGACAGGAAAGACCCCGGTCTGGAGCCTCCGAGGGTGCTGGGCCCGGCACGTGCCTAGATTACGGTCCGGAGAAACTTGAGTATTGATTTCTGGTCTCCAGAACTGTCAGAGAATCGATGTGTGTTGTGTTAAGCTGCCAAGTTGATTTGTCATCACTGATGGCGGCCTGGGGCCAGGCGCCAGAGGCAGGAGGCGGAACGAAGCCCACTGCCCGCCGGGGGAGAGGCTGGGGGAGACCCACAAACTCCTTTTCCTGGGGGTCAGCGGGACTGACCAGGTGTCTGCACCGGCGTGTCTGGGTTGGGCAGCGGAATGCTGCCCGCCACCAGGTCTCCCCGGGCCCCACGGTCAGGAAACGGGCTCGGCAGTTTTGTCTGGGGTGGGGTCACCTGTGTGGAGGGAAGGACAGAGCAGCGTCTCCCCTGGGAGGAACCACAGAGGGGCCCGCAGAGGAGATGCAGGCGGGGAGGTGGGGGGACACGGAGACTCCAGGGCTAACCCAGCTTCCGGCACACCAACACTCGGCCACCACGTGTGGAGAACAGGCAGACCCTCCACGCACGGGGCTCGGTACCCACGCTCTGGCAAAGCCGGCCAGTTACACACCACACCCGTGACACCCCTCCCCCCTGCACCCCACACAGAGGAACTCACAGGCTCCACATACCAGCAGCACACAACACAGACAACACATACACACACACACACACACACACACACACAGATCCCACGCCCTGCCCCTCCCGGCCCCACCCCTCCCTGTGACTCCGCCCCACCGTGGGCCTCCACACAGCCCCAGTGAGAACCTCCACCCTCAGGGGACGCATGGTCCCCCGGGATGGCTTTCAGGCTCTACAGGGTGTTTTGTGGGTGTCGTGTCTCCCCCATCCTCTGCTTTTCCCCCACGGGAGTGAAACAGAAGCTCTGGGGTCTGTGTCCGCCAAGGCCTCGAGGCCACGGAGGCCAGCAGCCGGCAAAGAGCAGCCTTGCGCTGCACCCCAGCACTGCCAAGGTCTGGTCCCCCTGCTCACAGTGGCGGAGGAGCAGGAGGGGGAGCATCTTCTGGACCCTACCTGCTGGGGAGACACAAAGGTGGGGACCTGGCCCGTGCCCAGCTTCTGCCCCTGGGCAGCCGTGGACTCTCTGGGCTCATGTGTACAATAAGGAGCTTCTCCCCCACACCGGGTGAGAGGAGACAAAGGCCCTGCTGAGCCAGACCCAAGACGCGAGGGGGCGGGGCGATGGGACAGAAAGTGGGGGGTCTGCCGGGGTGCAGAGCAAAGCCAGCGCCCCAGGGGCAGGGAGGCCTGGACAGAGGACCCCCTCTGAAGAGAAGGGCTTCCCAGACGGCCAGGTGACCTGCCAGTACCAGCTCAGGGGAGCTGGCAGGAATAGGACAGCCTCGACAGGGGCAGGAGGGGGGTTCGGGGGCGATGGGCAGGGCGCTGGGGCGAGGGAGTGAGGGGCCGAGAGATGGCCGGTGGGAACCAGGGGGCTGTGGGGTGATGGGCAGGGGCACAAGGACTGTGGGGGTGCTGCCAGGGCCACCCAGGACCCAAGGAGAAGGTGGGGGGGGGGAATGGGAGACACTTCCCCTCTGAGGCTGGGGAGTAAGGGGAGGAGAGGAGGGAGGGGAGGGGAGTGGGGAGGGGGAGTGGGGAGGGCAGGATGGACAAAAGAAAGTGGAGAGAAGGAAGAATTTTGGAGAGAAAGGGAGGGGAGCCTCGGCGAAGGGAAGATCAGGAGGGAGAGGAGGGGAGATGGAGTGGTGGGGCGGGGCCGCCACCAGCCACCGCGGGGATGGGGCCGTGACCCTGGGGGTTGGGGGTCGGTGACCCCGGGGATGAGGACAGTGACCTCGGGGGTTGGGGGGGCGGTGACCCCGGGGGTTGGGGGCCGGTGACCCCGGGGGTTGGGGGGGCGGTGACCCCGGGGGTTGGGGGCCGGTGACCCCGGGGGTTGGGGGGGCGGTGACCCCGGGATGGGAGGCCGCGGAGGGGGGTGGGGGGGCCGGGCGCGGGCGGCGGCTGGGCGGCTGGGCGGCTCGGGCAGGACGCGCGGCGCTCGGCGAGGGGGCAGCAGAGGGCGCGGGGCGCGCGGGCGGGCGGCGGGCGGGCGGCGGGCGGGCGCAAAGTGAGGCGGCGGCGGCTGGAGCGCGGCGGCGGCGGCGGCGGCGGGCGCGGGGCTCGGAGCGGGCGGCGGGGCGGCGGGGCGGCCGAGTCGCGGCGCGGGGCGCGCGGCGGGACCACCAGCCCGAGCGCCCCGGGAGCCCCGGGAGCCCCGGGAGCCGCGCCGCGCCCCGCGCGTCCGGACGTCGCACCCCGCGCCCCGATCGCCGGAGCCCCGCGGGCCCGGAGCCCGGACAACTGTTGCGGCGGCGGCGGCGGCGGCGGCGGGGGCTCCGCGGCGTGGGCGCCCCGCCCCCCGGCAGGCGTCTCCCGCGGGCGCCGGCTCGGGGCCGCGGAGCGAGGAGCGGCGGGCGCGGGCACGAGGTGAGCGGCGCCGGGGACCGGCGGGCGGCTGGGCGGGGTGGGGCCGGGGTCCCCGCGCCGGGGGAGGGGGCGCCGGCCGGCGGGGGCGGGGTCCCGGCGCCCGGGGCGCGGGCGGGGGCGCCGGTCCGGATCGCCGCGCGCCGGAGGGGCCGGGCCGCGCCCGGGGAAGCAGCCCGGGGCTCGCGGTGCCGGGTCCGGCGGTCCGAGTCCCAGGCGGAGCCCGGCGCCGGCGGACCGAGTCCGGGAGCGCGGCGGGCCGGGCCGGCGCGCGCGGGGGGGGCCGGGGAGCCTCGCGGGCCGGCGGGGTGCGGGGTCCCGGGCAGGGCGAGCGGGGCGGGGAGCCCCCAGCGCGCGCCCTCCGCCCCGGGGTGGGGGGGTGCAGAACCGACCCCGGTGGCCCCGCCGCGGCCCCGGAAGCTCCGGAACGCCCGCGGTTGCCATGGCAACGAGACCCCCCCAGCGTCTCCAGGTTATATTTATTCTAATTATCCTCCTCATTATTAGAATTAGTGTTCGTTACTCCACCGGAGGGAAAAAAGAAAGGAAGGGGGGAAAAATACCCAGGCAGCGTGCCGCGGCGCTCCCCCGGTTCTCCCCGGGGCGCGGACTCGGGCTGGACCGCCAGGCCGGGCCCGGCATCCCCGGCACCCCCGGGCAGGGGTCCCCCGGTGATCGCCCCCGCCCGACCCCGCGTCCGGCGCCCCGCAGGCGTTACATAATGTGCGGAGAGTTTGTGCGCGCCGCGCCGCGCCGGTGTGGCCCCGGGTCGGGTGGACCGGGCAGGCGGTGCCCCGCTGCCCTGCGTGGGAATCGGCCCCCCGGAGCCCCCCGTTTCCTCCTGGAGGAGGCGGGAAGGGAGCCCAGCCCGCCCTCCGCTGGGAAGGTGGCTGGGGCGGCCCAGGAAAAGCTTTGTCTGATTCGGGGGAGATGGCTGGGTGACCCCGGGAAGCTGGCCGCTCGAGCCCAGCCTTTTCCGCCTCTGTGTTTCCTGGTCTGCGAAGTGACCCCTCGTGTTGTCTTTAGTTACCTTGCCCTGTGAGTCCAGTTACGTCGTCCTGACCCTGTCCTGTGAGTCTCACCCCGGGCTCGGATTGAGACCCTGGTGAGCCCCCCCCACCTCCCCATGCTGGGCTGTGACCCCCCACATTTCCACCCTCCTCGGTCACCCCTGGTCAGCCCAGGCGCGGTGGGGGCCTTGGAGCTGCCCCCCCCCCCGGGGGCAGGCCGGGGCTGGGCCTCGTCCGGATGACCAGGGTGGGGCTCCGGCTCCAGTGCCGGGCGAGGGTCCTCGGATCCCTGCTGGTCTGGACCGCCCAGAAGCCAGGCCGCTCCTGGCTTGCCAGCTCTTCTCTACAGGACCCTCCCTCCACAGGGGGCTGTTTGTGGGGTCCTGGCTGAAAGCGGGGGAGTGGAACAAGAGGCTCCAGAAAGTTCTGCAGCCAGCTAGCCCCTGCACCCTCCCCCCAAGTGTTCTCTAATGTCTTGGTCTCACTGAGCTTGCTTGATAGGCCAGGTGAGTGACACATGAGGGAGTGTGTGTGTGTGTGTGTGTGTGTGTCCCACATCTGGAGCTTATGGAGGCAGCTGCACTGACCAGCATGGGAGGGGAGGGGTCCGTGCGTGCTGCTGGAACATTCCAAGGGGGAGGGGAGGGAGGCCTGGAGGGAGAGAGAACAGCGGGGCCTCCTGGTCACCTGTCACCCGTCCATCCAGGTCCTGGTCTGCTTTTCTGGGAAACTCCATGTCCTGCGTCGTCATTCAAGGGCCTGGCTGTGCTCCTGGCAGTTGCTGGGGTGGTTGGGTCTGAGGCGGGCTGGGGGGGGGGCAGGGGGTGCCTGGGAGGAGAGCTCAGGATTGGGGCTGGGGAGTCCGATGCCGAAGGGCAGGGGGGCATTCAGACAGGAAGAGGAGAAGATGGCCACCGCAGGCCTGTGGCAGGCAGAGCTGGTATGGGGGGGGGGCACCTGGGCCTTGGGGGACCCGGGCCGGCTTCTGGGGCGGTGCGGCTGGGGCAGAGCCCCTGCTTGAGGTGGGCAGGAGGCGACGGGGGCTCTGGTGTCTGCCGCCCTAGGACGGTGAGTCCTGTGGGGACGGGAGTGGCTCTGGCGCAGAGGTGGCGGTGGATGCGGTGGATGTGGTGGATGCAGATCTGCCTGCCTCGGCTGTCCACCTGCGGGAGGTGACCTTGCCGGCAGGGCTCGGGCTGGGCCCCGTGGCAGCCTCGGCATGAGGCCCCAAGAGGGACGGAGTGGGGCGCGCCCGCCCTGAGCCCCGGCCTCAGCCTCGCTGTTTGCCCTGGCTCTGCGGACAGATAACAGGCAGCTTCACAGAGGCCGATAAGGTCCCCAGCGAGGGCCCTGCCCTTCAGCGCATAGCCTAGGAGGGAGGGCTGGCCACCCTGGGGGGGGGGGCGAGCGGGCCCCCCCTCCCAGTGCGGCTTGGAGAGATTGCCCCCTTACCCTTGTTACGTCTGTCCTGGTGGCTCCAGTCTCTCCTGTCCCCCCAAAACATGCTGCAGATTCACACGCAGTCAGTGTCTCCCCAAGTGCTCCTGACGCAAGGCTCAGTCCCCCCAGCTGCGACACTTCGTTTCCCAGCCACTAGAAGGTGAGGAGGGAGACCTGCCTGCCTAGGCTTCAGCTTCTGGGGACACTCCAGTGTCACCTGCTCGCCCCGCACAGACAGGAGGGGGACGCCATCTCCTCCTCCCTCCCATTCCCAAGCCCGCTCAGGTGGCCCCCTCTGTGGACGCGACTCTTCTGTGGACGTGACCCCCATGGCCTCCTCTGGATGTGACCCCCATGGCTGCATCTGTGGATGTGACCCCCATGGCCTTCTCTGTGGACGTGACTCCTCTGTGGACGTGACCCCCATGGCTGCCTCTGGATGTGACCCCCGTGGCGTCCTCTGTGGACGTGACTCCTCTGTGGACATGACCCCCATGGCCTCCTCTGTGGATGCGACTCCTCTGTGGATGTGACCCCCGTGGGCTCCTTGTGGACATGATCCCCATGGCCTCCTCTGTGGACGTGACTCCTCTGTGGGCGTGACCCCCGTGGCCTCCTTGTGGACGTGACCCCCGTGGGCTCCTCTGTGGACGTGACTCCTCTGTGGGCGTGACCCCCGTGGCCTCCTTGTGGACGTGACCCCCGTGGGCTCCTCTGTGGACGTGACTCCTCTGTGGGCGTGACCCCCGTGGCCTCCTTGTGGACGTGACCCCCGTGGGCTCCTCTGTGGACGTGACTCCTCTGTGGGCGTGACCCCCGTGGCCTCCTTGTGGACGTGACCCCCGTGGGCTCCTCTGTGGACATGACTCCTCTGTGGACGTGACCCCCGTGGCCTCCTTGTGGGCGTGACCCCCATGGGATCCTCTTTGGATGTGAGCCCCATGGCCTCCTCTGTGGATGTCACTCCTCTGTGGATGTGACCCCCGTGGCCTCCCGTGTGGACGTGACCCCCCGGCCTCCTCTGTGGACGTGACCTCCGTGGCCTCCTGTGTGGACGTGACCCCTCTGTGGACGTGACCCTGTGGCCTCCCGTGTGGATGTGACTCCTGTGGCCTCCCGTGTGGACGTGACCCCTGTGGCCTCCTGTGTGGACGTGACCCCTCTGTGGACGTGACCCCCGTGGCCTCCCGTGTGGACGTGACCCCTAGAAGGACCCAAGCCGCTGTGACTTGCCCAAGGCGGCTCTTTGGCGAGAGGTGAGCCAGCTCAGCCTGTGTATGATGTCGGACCGTGCAGATAGGGATCTTGAGGGTCCCCCCTCCTCTGACCCTTCCCATGTACCCCACCCCAGCTTCTGGAAGCCTTTTCTTTTTTCTGTCAGTTGTGGGGCTGGACTTCAGGGCCTGGACTGTCCCTGAGCTTCGCGCTCAGGGCTAGCGCAGCGCTTCCGCACGCCGAGCCGCGGCTCTGCTGCCAGCTTTCGGGTGGTGCAGGTGCGTCGGAGGGAAGAGTCTCACGGGCTTTTCTGCCCAGTCTGGTTTCAAACCCCAATCCTCAGAGCTCAGGCCCCCCGAGGAGGTAGGATTGCTGGCGGGAGCCACGTGCTCCGCTTACCTCTTCTTTCTTTATTCACACATGGGGTAATGGGGGTCTTCAGGCCCGGGCCCCCCGTCCTCAGGGCTGCCCCGGCCCCGGGCCCTGATGAGTGCAGTGGCCCAGGCCCCGTGTCAGTCACAGAGGCCCAGCTGCATTCTGGGGTGGTGAGCAGTCAGGTGGAGACCGCCGAGGCCCAGAGTGGGCTGGGAGTGTCAAGGTCACACAGTGAATCGGATGCCCTTGAACGCTAAGGACGTTCAGCCAGATGTGGTGGGCAGGGGAGGTGGCTGGGTGGCAAGCTTCCGGAGTGAGGCCACCCCGGGTCTCCAGGCGCAGAGTTCCCTTGGGGCGGGAGCTGCGTGTGCCAGAGGGAGCGAGCGAGGGAGGGAGCGAACCCCTCACTGGGCCTGGGCCAGGCGGGCCCGCCAGCCGGCAGCCCCGGAAAGCCGGAGTCAGGAAATGCAAAGAGACCAGAATGAATGGAGCCCCTCCTTGGCGGTCCTCCCGCCCGCTCTTCCCCCTCCTCCCAGCCCGCTCTCCCCCTCGCCCGTGGTACCCCCCCATCACAACCCATCTGTGCCCCGCAGACGCGTGCACATTGCCTTCAAGAAATTAAAAAGTAACGTATGAGCTACCCAAATGACACCCAGTTAACACTGCATTAAGTTCGGCAAGTCTTTATCAGAGCCCTGGGAGGGGGAGAAAGATATTTATTTACTTTTGTTCACACTTCCTTGGAAAATGAGACAAATCACGATCTTTTAAAACCCAGCTACATAATCTGATTATGCCTGCCTGGGAGATTCGGAGAAATGCCCAGGGAGGGGAGAGAGAGGAAGGGAGGGAGGGAGGGAGGGAGGGAGGGAGCGGGGCAGGGGGGGAGGGGGGAGGGAGGGAGGGGGGAGGGGGCGCTGGCTCCCTTCTGCTGAGATTTGCATGGGGAAATCTCAGAGCTGGGGAAGTTTTGTCTCCTGTGCCAGATTCTGGATCTCCCCATTGCATGATGAGCTCAAAATAAAGTGCCGCTTTCTCAGATATTGGCACAAATTAAAAATAAAGGCAAACGCCTGCCTTAACCCAGCAGGAGAGCTTCCTGCTCAGAGTCCCGGAGCCGACCTGGGGGGGGGGGGTGCTTTTGCTTTCCTTTACCTTTGGCTCCTTATCACCACGGGAAGCCCGGTTTGCGTCCACCCATCCCCAGTTCCCGCAGGGGTCAGGGCCTGCCTGGGGCTCCAGGGGCAGAGGCAGGGCCTGACCTGGTCAGCTTTGTGGGCAGGGTGTGAGGGAGAACAAAGAAAAGGTGGATCGGATCGGTGAGGGCACTTTCGCTTGGGGGTTGAAGGGAGTGGAGGAGTGCGTGCAGGCAGGAAGCGACAAAGGAGCGGCCTGAGGGGGGTTTGGAGCCTTGGGGTGGCCTCTCCGGGTCAGAGGGATGCCTTCAGGCTTTAGTGTGCTGGTTCCTTAGTTACCTCGGGCCTGACTCAGCAGTCAGCCGAGTCTGAGCAAGGCAGAGGTCGTGAGTGGGTCACTCTACAGACAGGCTGGAAACTAAGTCCAGCTATGGACACCGGTGCTGGGTTCAAAGCCCTCCCTCTGCCCCGCCTCCCTCCTGGGCCTGGATCCTGGAGGTCACCCCCCCCCCACACACACACACCAGTGCCTGGCTCCAGACGACGGAGTCACGGATCCTCTGTGTGTGCAGGAGGCCTGGCCTCCTCCAGGAGCCCCAGAGGCCCGGCTAGCCCGGCGTGGCTTGGCAGCCGCCCGGGGCTGGCCGTGCCGTGCAGCTTGTCTCGGTTTCTAGGAGCGGGCCAGGAGTGCAGCTTCCCCTGGGTGTAACTGCCCGGAATCGGATCCCAGGGACCGCAGGCCCTCTGGGGGAGCGGCAGGCTGCTGAGCTGGGGCCCATTGCCAGGGCAACCGGCCCAGGGCCCGGGGAGGCCCTGGAGGAAGAGCCGCGGCCCTGGCTGCTCCGGGGCGGGCTCCGCGCGGGCCACGCCCCCTCTCCTGGCAGCTCCGCGCGAGCCACGCCCCTCTCCTGGCCGCTCCGCGCGGGCCACGCCCCCTCTCTGGCTGCTCCGGGACGGGCCACGCCCCCTCTCCTGGCTGCTCCTCGCGGGCCACGCCCCCTCTCCTGGCTGCTCAGGGGGAGGGCCACGCCCCCTCTCCTGGCTGCTCCGCGCGGGCCACGCCCCCTCCTAGCTGCTCCGCGCGGGCCACGCCCCTCTCCTGGGCCAGGTGTGTTTGCGGAGCGCTCTAGGGCGGTGCGTGCGGGCTGTTGCGTGCGGGCTGCCGCTGGGGCAGGGCGGTCCGTGGTCCGGGTCACGCACTGCGTGGACAGATGCCTTCCCCGGACATCCAGGCAGCAAGCGCTGCTCTGGCCGGGGGAGGGGCCGCCTCCACCTGCTTGTTGGATGAACGTGAGAAAAACCTGGAAAGGGGGGTGCAGTGACTCGCTGGCCCCCCGCCCCCCCCCGACCCCCCGGACCCGGCGCTGTCCAGCCAGCACGGGACTGAGCGTTCAACTCCAGCCGTCATCGGTGTCTTCCCTTGCAAAGCAGGGTGGGTCTGGGTCAGAACAAATAAGGACAGTAAGGAGGGCGAGGGGGTGAGGGCTGCAGGGAGGTGTGGGGGGGAGCCCTCGGGGACTCAGGGGTGACCGAATGTGGCTCCAGCCTGGTGGGGGACGGCCAGGACCCCGGGCACCGGAATCCCACAAGCCTGGAGCACACAGTAGGTGCTCAGCAAACGCCCGGGCCACCGGACCCGCGCAGAGCGCAAATGAATGAGTGGAGGACTGAGGGACTGGCTGCCCGGCGCAGGTGGAGGATTCTCCCCTGGGTTGCGGGGGGTGGGGGCAGCTGCGCCACAGCCGAATGCCCCAGTGTGGCCACCGTGGGCCCAGGGCCCAGCGCCCCACCCCCCTTGGTGCTGAGCTGGCTCTGCCTCCTCCCTCGGGCTGGGGGAGGCCCAGGGCCGCAACGGCCTCCCTCTGCCATCCCAGGAGGAGGCCGCCTGGCGGGCCGGGCCTGGCCGCCTGCCGTCTGTCACGGTGGCAGGCGCTGCCCCTGAAGGGTGTTTGGGTCCAGTGCTGCTGGGCTGGCGCCCCGACCTCCACCCCGCAGGACGCCCGGTGTCCGAGGCCCGGGGCGTCCAGGGTGCAGGGAGCCTGGGGCTGGTAAGGTGGCCTCTGTGTGGGGAGCTCGGCTGCAGGCCCCAGAGCCCCAGGGAGCCCCCCTTCCCCGCTGCAGCCCATCCCAGCCTCCCTGTCCTCCTTGCCCTCCCAGAGCAGGGCCGGGGCTCCATCCACCCCACACGGGGCCTTCAGAAGCCAAGGGCGTGGTGAGCAGGGGCACCCACGGCAACCCGGTGGCTTCTGACCCCCCTGGGGTGGCCAGCGGGAGGCCGCCGCCGCGCCCCCCCCCACGCCCTTCCCTCCCGGCCTAGAGGCCTCCTCTGGCTGGAGGGCGGATCTGCCGGGCCTGCGGGACACCTCGGGCCGGGTTATTGGGGGGACTGTGCATAGCACTCAGGTAGGCAACCCCCCACCTTCCCTCCCACCTGAATGGGGAGCTGGCTCCAGCGCCACCACCATCCCCGGGCAGACCTTCCTAACCACGCCCCCCCCCGTTCCGGAGCTGGGGCCCGGCGCTGGGTGCGAGGATGGCCTGCTCCCGCGCCGTCCAGCACGCCCCGAGGAAGGGGCCCAGCCTGGGAACGGGCAGGCCGGCCCCGATCCACAGAGCCCGGAGCTCAGTCCTTCCTGGGAAAGCCGAGGCCGGGAGGCCCCTGGGCTGCCCGACACCAGCCCCCCACCGGTCACCTGCAGGTCACCCCCCAGGCCACCGACGCACCCGGGACAGCCCCGCACATGCAGGTGAGCCCGGCCCGAGAGAGGGCCTGCCAGGGCCAGGCTGGACCCGGGAACAGGAGGAGATTCCTCTCCTGCATTCACACAATTGGACAATCTGTTCGGGATCGATTTAGAAGCCGTAGACGGAAGGAAAAAAATCAGCCAATACAGTGTGAAAGCTATTTTCTCTCCCTCCCCGCGCCAGGGGGAGAGGGTGAGCTAGAGTTTATTTGCAGACTGCCCGAGGCCTGGCCGGGCCTCTCCCTTCCTCCAGCAGCACCGCCTCTGGGCGGCCTGGGGTCCCTCCACCCCCCTCCTCGCCAGCCGCCCCCCCCCACCCCGGCAGCTCCGGCCTCAGCCCTGGCTCCGGCCGAAGGGGCCTCAGGTGGACGCGGCTGGGATGGGGCCTCCGTGCTCTGAGGGTGTCGGAGGGGTTCTCATGCCAGCACCCCCACTGCAAGGACGAGCTGTGTCTGCGAATATTCCCAGGGTGGAGGAAGGGGCCGGACCCTCGGGAGGTGCTTAGCCCAAGTGGAGGAGGGGAGGGTGGAGGGGGGGGCTCCTGGGCAGGCAGCCGGGGCCCCTGGGACCTGACCCGAGTCCCTTGCCCCTGGGTCAGGAGACACTGGGGGGCACTGCCCTTGCAGGCAGCTCACCTCGGCGACAGAGCCGGGGGGATTGCTCCAGCGTGGCCACGAGGAGGGAGCCCCGTAGAGAACTGCGGGTGCACCTCGGGGCTGTGACCCCCGGAAGGTTCGCTGCACTCTTGAGCCTCGTGGCGGCTGCTGCTCCCCACTAGTCACTGCTGCCTCTCTTGGGAGCAGCGGGCAGAGGGCGTGGGGGGCGGGGGAGGCCGTGGCCTGGCCAGCCCCCCCCCCCCCCTGCCGCCCCAGGCTTCCCGGAGCGAGGTCACGTGGGCGCTGGGCGAGCACTCCCCCTGAGAAGGGTCCTGAGGGGCTCAGGGCCAGGCTGCCCCGTCTGTCCCCCGGGGCTGGGGCTCTGGCCTCCTCGGGGACCCCCCCCCCGCCCCGGCTGTTCCCTTTCTCCTTCGTTTCTGCCAGCCAAGCTCTTTCATAAGTGCGTTTTGATGTTACCTCCGCCGTTCCCAGAAAGTTGGGAGTCTGGGCTCCTCCCCAGCACCTCGCTAATTAGACCTGCAGGATTCTGTTTACTCAGGCGGTGAGGTTGAGCCATTTTCCCCCCACTCAAAGGGACCCTCATTCTGTACATGCAGGCAGCCCGCGGGGGGGGGGGGGGGAGAGACTCGTGGGTGGCTTTTCCTGGGGACCTGTGATAAAGCAGCCCCACCAAGGTGGGCTCCCCTAGGCTAGGTGGGTGGTCTGCGGTTGGGGGGGCGCCCCCTGCTGCCTGAAACGGGGTCCCGGCGGCTCAGGACCCCCCCCCCCCCCCCCCGCCGCTAGCTGTACTTATCGGTGATTCTTCAGCACACACTCAGTGGACCGCACCTCACAGGGGAGGGTGGAGAGGGAAGAGACCCCAGGACCCTGCCCCCCATCTCTCCCCCTTCCCACGCTTGGATAGGCAGGCCAAGGCTACGCCCCTTTTCAGCAAGCCTGTGCTGTCACCCGTGACCAGAACGGCCCCCCTCCACTCCCCATCCCAGGGCTGGGAGGTGGACGCAGGTGCAGAGTCCAGAGCTGGGGGTGGGGGGGATTTGGGGTCCAGCCACGTGGAGGCGTCAGGTGCGGGGAGGGGGCGGGAGGGAGTGGCTGTTGCCTGTACCTGTCTGCCCCCCTCGAGGGCGGAGAGCCGCCCCTGGGAGCCCCCGGCCCAGCCATGCCTCCGGTGGGTGCCGCCTGGCCCGGCCGGCCGTGGACAGCAAGGCCCCGGGAGAGGAGCCCGGCTCTGAGCACAGGTGCCAGCCCTCCCCCCGGCCGGTGGTGGGCGCAGGGTGGGAGTCGGGGAGCCGGCTGGGGAGCCTGCTGGGCCGGGCTCCATCTCCCCCCGTCTTCACCGCTGCCCAATTTGCATCATTTTGAAGTGGATTGGCCTAAAGGCAGGTTGACTTAATCACAGCTGACGCGTCTCTGGTTGGAAGAGCAACTGCTCCCAATTAGTGGTGTGGTGACTCGGTTTGTCATAACCCGGCCCGCCCGCCCCTACCCGGCTGCTGCTGGCTGGGGGCACCTGCGGCCGGCGGCCTCCCTCCCGCGGGTGGGGGTGGGGGTGGGGGCTGGGGCGCCCCTGGCTCCCGGGCCCCAGTCCCGCGGGTCCGGAGGCCCTGCTGCTGCTCTGTGGACGTGGGTGGGGCCCGGGGCCGCAGGGCTTTGCACAGGAGCGTGTTGGTGTTAATGAAGCTTGATTGGAACCGCGTACCGCCCGCTGTCTGCAGCCCTCCTACCTACAGCGGCCGCCTGGAGAGGGGGGAGAGTGGGAGCCCCCTAGATCTGGTGCCGCTCAGTCCCCCCCCCCGTGAGCGGCAGGCGGGCGGGGTGCCGCCCTGTACAGGCCCCCGGGCCGCCCGGGAGCAGCTCCTTGCGGTGGTGACAGACCCCCCCCCCAAGTGCCATCGGGGGACCTCAGAATCTTCCAGGGCCAGGCCTGGACATCCGGGTGCCACCTCTCTTAAGTGGGAAACGGAGGCTCAGCCCAGGAAGCAGCGCCCCGAGCCGGGGGGCTCCGCCTCCTCACCACCCCGAGCTGCACCTTGAACCCAGAGCCCTTGTGGCGGTCGGGGGTCCGGGGTGGGGCCGCGGGGAGGAACAGCGCCCCCGCGGGCAGGTCTCGGCACAACATGGTCCCAGGGCTGGGGTCCGGGGTGACCTTCCGGTCTGCAGAGTGGGTGGTCAGCCCCAACACCGTCCCCCGCCCCCGGCCGGAGTCACCCCCGGGCAGGCCAGTCGAGCGTCCAACGCCAGGCCTCAGACCCGTGTCCCCCGGCGCCGCGCCCGGCTCTCCTCGGATGCGTTCCGCGGCGGTGGAGCAAACTGCTCGGGCCAGCGCCATGGCGGGCTGGGCGCGGCTCCTGCTTCCTGCCCGGCCCCCCACCCGCCGTGGCCCCCCACCCGCCGTGGCCCCCCGCCCTCCGTGGCCCCCCATCCTCCGTGGCCCCCCCATCTCCGTGGCCCCCCATCTCCGTGGCCCCCATCCTCCGTGGCCCCCCATCCTCCGTGGCCCCCCATCCTCCGTGGCCCCCCATCTCCGTGGCCCCCCATCTCCGTGGCCCCCCATCCTCCGTGGCCCCCATCTCCGTGGCCCCCATCTCCGTGGCCCCCCATCTCCATGGCCCCCCATCTCCGTGGCCCCCCCACGCCCGGGCGCGGTCTTCATAAGTACACCGCACGTGTTCGGCTCTCTTCATCCGTGTCCTCGAGTCTCTGGGGACGGACCTGAGTCCCCGGCCTTGTATGGCGGTGGCCATCCGCCACGGTGACAGCTTTGGACAGCGCCTGTGGGGGCCGCCCCGCCCCGCCCAGCCCCGCCCAGGACTGCCCCGCCCAGCATCGCCCCACATCGCCACACCAAGCCCTGTCCTGCCCCACATCGCCCCGCCCCACCAAGCCCTGCCTCGCATCGCCCCGCCCCACCCCACATCGCCCCGCCAAGCCCCCCCACCTCACCCCGTCCCACATCGCCCCACCAAGCCCCACCGCCGCATTGCCCCGCCCCGCATCGCCCCACTTCACCCGCCAAGTCCCGCCCAGCCCCCCCACATCGCCCCGTCCCACATCGCCCCGCCAAGTCCCGCCCCGCATCGCCCCGCCCCACATCGCCCCGCCAAGCCCCCCCACATCACCCCGTCCCACATCGCCCCACCGCCGCATTGCCCCGCCCCGCATCGCCCCACTTCACCCACCAAGTCCCGCCCAGCCCCCCCCACATCGCCCCACCCCACAACGCCCCGCCAAGCCCACCCTGCATTGCACCGCTCCGCATCGCCCCGCCCCACCCACCAAGCCCCGCCCTGCCCTGCATCGCCCCGCCAAGCCACGCCCCACCCACATCGCCCCACCAAGCCACGCCCCACATCGCACCGCCCTGCATCACCCCACCCCGCCCGCCAAGCCCCACCCCGCCCGCCAAGCCCCGCCCCACCGCCAAGCCCCACCCCACCTGCCAAGCCCCGCCCCACCCGCCAAGCCCCGCCCCGCCCCGCATCGCAGGCTGCCTGTCCCCTGGGTGAGTGCGAGGACTCGGCCCACCAGCTGGGCCTCTGCACAGGGAGAGGGGGCGGGGAGGACCCACTGCGCAGGGAGAGGGGCGGGGAGGACCCACTGCGCAGGGAGAGGGGGCGGGGAGGACCCACTGCGCAGGGAGAGGGGGCGGGGAGGACCCACTGCGCAGGGAGAGGGGGCGGGGAGGACCCACTGCGCAGGGAGAGGGGGCGGGGAGGACCCACTGCGCAGGGAGAGGGGGCGGGGAGGATCCACTGCGCAGGGAGAGGGGGCGGGGAGGACTCACTGCGCAGGGAGAGGGGGCGGGGAGGACTCACTGCACAGGGAGAGGGGCGGGGAGGACCCACTGCACGGAGAGGGGGCGGGGAGGACTCACTGCGCAGGGAGAGGGGGCGGGGAGGACTCACTGCGCAGGGAACGTGGTCAGTCAGGGTTCTGCGCCCCTCGGGGACCCCCCCCAGGCTGGTGGGGCGGGCTGGGCTCCACGCCCAGGTGACGGGAGGGGAGGCCGAGGTAGGCGGCTGAGGAGGGGCCGGGCCGGGTGTGCACCGGGTGGAGCCCCCCGCTCAGCCCCTCTGGGTCTCTGCGCCTGGCTCTGCGGCACGGCGGGTCTGTGCTGCTTCTCCAGGGCGAACCCCATCTTCACCCTGACTCTTGGCCTCCCTCTCTGGCGTCCCTCTAATCCTGGATTGGGGTTCAGCTGTGCCCTTGCCCGAAATCGAGGAACATCCAACAACACCTCGTAACTGCAGGATGAAGTGGGGTCCCCTGGTCCCCGCCGGGCACCGTGGGGTGGCCTCCTCCGCGTGGACCGGCGGGCCCTGCCCGGTGCTCACGGCGCGCAATCGGGGTCTCCTTCAGCCCGGTGTGGGAGGCCGGGGGAGTGGGGCTGGGGGGGGTGGAGCCGGCCCCTCTGGGGCCGAGATGGGCTCAAGGCAGGATTCGCACACGGGCCCGGCATCAGCCAAGGGTGGTGCCGGAGCCGGCAGCGGGGTCCGAACCCCAGGCCCAGCAAGAGGCCCGCGGGGCTGCGGTGCACAGACCTGGCGCCTCTGCTGTGTGAGCCCGGGCAACGCGGCCGCCGTCTCTGTGCTCCCGAGAGCGAGGGCCGCGGCCGGGCGTGGGGGGCGCCGGGCGTGGGGGGCGGCCGGGCGTGGGGGGCGGCCGGGCGTGGGGGGCGGCCGGGCGTGGGGGGCGCCGGGCGTGGGGGGCGGCCGGGCGTGGGGGCGGCCGGGCGTGGGGGGCGGCCGGGCGTGGGGGGCGCCGGGCGTGGGGGGCGGCCGGGCGTGGGGGGCGCCGGGCGTGGGGGGCGGCCGGGCGTGGGGGGCGGCCGGGCGTGGGGGGCGCCGGGCGTGGGGGGCGGCCGGGCGTGGGGGGCGGCCGGGCGTGGGGGGCGGCCGGGCGTGGGGGGCGCCGGGACTCGAGGCCCAGGTGCTCGGAGCAGGCTGCGCTGTGTCTGCGGTGGGAAGGCAGCGCGGGGGAGGAGCACAGCCTCCCCCTCCCTCCAAGCGGTTTCCCCCCCGCCGCCCCGGGCCCCCGGGGACCCCTGGCTGGTGGCCAGATGCCCTCGGGGGACCCCCACCCCCCGGCCACGCGGGCCACGGGGCCCCCTCGAGGCTCCTCCTCCCGCGCAGAGCTGGTGCGTGTTCTCCGCTCCTGTGTCCTGTCCTCAGTTTCCCTTCCTTCGTCTTCTGCCACCTGGTATCTGGGTGCGGTCACCGCCTCTCGTGGACGGTCACCGGGCCCTGCTGCCGCAGCTACTCTAGCCCTCCCACCCCCCCTCCCCTCTCCCCCCCCCCCCCCGTCGGTCCAGGCCTGCTTCCGGGCCAGCCCTCTGCGGGAAGTAGGCTCCCACAGGGCTCCCGGCGGGCGTGCTGGGCTCGGGACCGACTTGGGGCGACGGCCTGGAAAGGGGGCGGGAGGAGCAGCCCCGTCTAGGACGCGAGCCCGAGCTGGGTTGGCTGGAGTCTCGGGGAGGGGTTGCTGCAGGAGGAGAGCCTTAAAAGGTGATGCGCTAGAACGTTCTGGGGGGGGAGGGGAGAGGCGGGGGCAGGCTCCAAGGTGGAGGGGCCCCGCCCACCGTCCCGGTTACCCACCTGCCCTGGAGCTGCACGGGCCAGGGTGCTGGGGTGCCGGGGCCCGGGGTGGGGACCCCCTCCCCTGGGGGCCGGTCCCACCTGCGGTCGCCCCTGCTGGTCTCGGCTCCGGGGGTCCGTGCCTCCCGCCGCCGCCTGGGGTTGGGGAGGCAGGCTTCGATCTCGGGGTGGGCATGCGTCACTTCTGGGCTCAGCCCCTGCAAAGGCCCGGGGGCCACAGCGTGTGGAACTGGGGGGCAAGGGAGGGGGCGGGGCCAGGAGGGCGCTGACGGACCTGCAGCGCCCAGCAGGAGGGCACGGGGGCGGGGGGGCAGCCGCTGACACCCCCCCCCCCGTCCAGGCTCAGCGGGTGACCAGGCCTTCGCCCCCCTCTCCCGGGCGAGGGGCCCCGCCGCGCTGAGCCTGGCTTCCGAGACGACACCTGGGTGGACTTGGGGAGCCGGGGATCCGTTCCTCTCCGCACCCCACCTCGGGGCTGTCTCCACGCGTGCCCTCCTTCCTGCCTCGCCGGATTCCATGTTTAAAAATAACCCTCCCATCTCAGAGCCGCCGTCCCCAGCCGACCCGGCTCGTGACTCCAGACCTGGTCAGACCGCGCAGCCAGGTTCCAGAACGTTCTCCGGTGACTCCCGGGTTCGTGCCGGCCACGGGCCGCCATCTTGGGCAGCGGGCCCGCGTTCGGATCCGCCGAGCCCAGGCGGATGGATGCCCTCCCCTGCCGAGGGCTCGGGGCCCAGACTCCGCGTTTCTGTTGCCCTATTGTCCCTGTGCCAGTGCCGGGGCTTGAACCGAGGAGCGGGGAGCCACCCCCCCACTGGGCTTTTCCACTCAAGGCGGGGGCTCCACCCGTGAGCCACAGCGCCACTTCCAGCTTCTCGCGGTTCTCAGGGACGTGCGGCCCGGGCTGGCTTTGAACCAGAGGCGGAGGGACAGACGGGAGCCACCGGGGCCGGGCCTTGACGGTTCTGGTGTGGGAGGCGGGTCAGGATTTGGAGCCATGGCTGGGAGAGCCTCCGCCCCCCCCCCCCCCCGTGTCACCTTCCCAAGGGACTGGACTCCCCCGTGTCACCTCCCCGAGCCTCGGTTTCCTTCTCTCCGAGGTAAATCTCCCCGTTAGGCCGACTGCAATGGGCAGAGTGTCCAGCAAGGGGCCGCGGACACCTCGGGAAGCCTGGGGGGGGACCCCGGCCATGGCCTGCAGGGGCCCACATCCGGGAGCAGGCGGGGGGGGGCTCCTCAGCACAGTTCACCGTGGGCATGGGAGCCAGGCCATTGCAGGGGGGGGGGGTGGGAGGGCGCGGGGGCACGGCCCTGAAGCTGGCCTGCGCCCCCACGGGCCCTGCCGGCACCCAGTGTCCGGCTGGTGGCCCCGAGGTCCCTGCGGAGCTCGGAGGCCACTCTCCAGCAGGCTGGGAATGGAGGGGGCCTGGAGGGCGGGCCCCCCCACCGCCCCGGGGAGAGGTGTCCCGGCCCCGCCCTCTGTCCGGGCAGCGGCGTGGTGGATTTGGTCACGTGGTCCCAGGCCGGAGCTGGGCGGGGATGGGGGCGCAGGACCCCCGGGGGCGGCCCGGGCCAGGCGGCAGCAGCCCCGGCCATTGTGCCGCGGGGCGCACCTGCCATGGGGGCCCCCCAGTCCCCCCCAGAGGTCCCCACGGGGCTCCGGCCGGTGTGCCGCGCCAGAGAGGCCGGGCCAGGCGTCGGCCTGAGGCTGAGGAGCCCCCCCCCCCCGCCTCCTCCGCTGCCCGGCCCCCCCCCACAGACTGGGGCTCCCCCTCCAGAAGCGGGGAGGGCGGGCGGGCCGTGGGGAGGGCGTCCCCGAGGCCAGCGCGGTTTCGGGGGGCAGCCGCTCCTAAGCGCACTCAAACGCTTTAATCCCCCCTGGCCCCGCGGGGCCCGGCGCAGCCATTAAGCGGCTTACAGCCTGCAGGGCACTGGGGACCCCGGGCCTCCGGGCGGGGGGAGAGCAGGCCTGCGTGCCGCGGGCGTCTCGCGGGTTCACCAGCCCTGTGCCCTGTGCGGCCTGCTGGGGGCCGCTTTCCACCGGGGGGGGGGCCCTCCTCCCTCCCCTCCTCCCCCAGCCGCGCCTGGCCCGCCCCTGGGCCCCTGAGGCAGCGAGCGCGGCAGGGGGGCTCTCCCGCACTGCCTTTAGGGACGGGGTCTTCCCGGTGGGCCCCGGGACCGGCCAGGCCGAGGGCCAAGGTGTGCGGGGCAGGCTGCCCACCCCGGTCCCTCCCCGTCGCTTCCCGGCCCGCCCCGCGGGTTCGTCCACCCCCTAGCGAATGTCAGAATCCCCCTTTGGGCTGTTGTTGGTTTGGGGGGCTTGAACTCAGGGCCTGGGTGCTGTACTTCTGGTTTTCTGGTGGTGAAGTGGAGAGGAGAGTCTCAGCTCTCAGCCTCCTGAGTAGCTAGCACTACACACGTGAACCACGGGCGCCTGGCATCCCTTTCCTTTTTGATGGCCCAATAGTACTCTGCGTGCACGAGTGTGCGTGTGTGCGCGTGCGCGCGCGCGCGTGTGCGTGATGTTTTCTTGTTCACGCGTCCAGGAGCGGGCGGCCTTCCCTCTGGACTATTGTGAGTGTCTGGTAGAGGCACTGAGGTGGACCTGCAAGGGCCCAGCCTCTGGTTCTTCTGTGTGTGTGTGTGTGTGCGCACACGCGTGTGCATGTACGCGCGTGCGCTCAGATGCCTCTAGAGGCCCCCCCCTTGTTTGTAGGCGCTGCTGGGTCGGTGTGGGGAGCGCACGGCCGGGGGGCCCAGCTCGCGAAGGCCCTCGGCCGCCGCCTGAGCCGCCGCCTCCGCTGATTAAGTCTCGTTTGGCGTGGGAAGGAGAGGTGACAGGTGACCGGGCGGCTCGTTCCCCAGAGGAAATTGGACGGCGGCGTCTCCGTCCTCTTCCCGCCCCCCCCCGCCCCCCCGCCCCGCCCGCCCGCCCGCCCAGCACGCCCGTCTCCCGGTCTTGGCTCGCAGGCGGTGCTGGACGGGTCGATGCCAGCCGGACGATGACCAGTTGTGGCCGACGGTCCTGGAACGCGCTGGCGCTCATCTCCCTGCCTGGTCCCTGCAGGTAACGGCCTCCGCTGCGCCCCCCTCCCCCGGGGACGGGGGGCGCGGGGGCCCCTCTGTGAGTGTGTAGCACCCCTCTGCTGGCTGTGGGGCGCCATGGGGCTGCGGGGGACCCGAGAGCCCCCGCCCACAAGCCCCGCCGCCAGCCTCGGGCGGTGTCCAGGGGCCCCGCTGCAGCTGAGGTCCGGAGGCCGGGGGGGGGGGGACGGGGGGAGGGGGGGAGCCTGCCGGCGGCCGCACCCGGGCTGAGCTGCACCCCGGGCTGACCCGCCCCCCACCCGGCTCGCCCCACAGTGGGCTCGGCTGGGCTCCTGGGAACCAAACCACAGCCGGCCAGGAGCCCCCGCCGAGGGCAAGGGTGGCAGGGACCCCCGTCAGCCTCCTCTCCGCAGCCTGTCCGTCTGTCTGTCCATCCTTTGTCTCCCTCCACCTTTCTCTCTGCTCTGCCTCTGGTTTTCTTTTATGTCTTTCTGCCCCTTTGTGTTTCATCTGCCCCCCCCCCATTTCCATGTCTGTTTGTGTCTGTCTGTCTCATCTGTCTGCCTCTCTCTGTCTTTCTGTCTTTCTCTGTCCCCCCCGCCCCCCCGCCCCCCCCCACCCTCTCCCACGCTCAGCTGAGGGCTTCCACTTGGAGCCTCTGCCGGGTGGTGGCCCAGAGTCCGGTGGGGGGCCGCGCCGGGCCAGGACCCCAGGACAGCAGAGGCCCAGGCCGAGCCCTGCAGGGGCCCGGGGGCCCGGGGGGCGAGGGCTCCGAGGGGACAGTGACCCCTCGTTTAACACACGGAGGAGCAGACGCAGAGAGGGCGAGCGGCTGCCCTGGGCACAGCGCCACCCAGGACGGACGTCCCCGGAGCTCTGCCCGGCCTCGGGGGGCCTGGCCTAGGACCCGGGTAGCAGAGGGCACGCCGCCACCTTCCCCCAGGAGGGGAGGCGGGCAGGACGGTGGGGAGGGCCCCGGGAGCCAGGCCAGGGCGCGGCCACCGTCACCGCCCCGTCCCCCTGCCGGGGGCTGGGAGCTGGACCCGCCCGGACCTCAGGCCCGGCTCCCGCTCCCAGGCCCGGCTCCGCCCACTCTGCCCTGGCTCCCTCCCTGCGTCCCAGGGCCCCGCCCACCCCCGCTGCCCCGGTGCCCACCGGAGGTCCTGGTCCCCAACCTCCAGGCTAGGATCCCCAATGGCCTGTGGTCCAGCCCGCAGCCGCAGCTCCCGCAGAGTCCCGGGGGGAGGGGCACCCAGAATCCAGCCCCGGGGGGAGGGCGCCCAGAATCCAGCTCCTGGGGGGAGGGGCGCCCAGAATCCAGCTCCTGGGGGGGAGGGGCGCCCAGAATCCAGCATGGGGGGATGAGGGGCGCCCAGAATCCAGCCCCGGGGGGAGGGCGCCCAGAATCCAGCTCCTGGGGGAGGGGCGCCCAGAATCCAGCTCCTGGGGGGAGGGGCGTCCAGAATCCAGCATGGGGGGATGAGGGGCGCCCAGAATACAGCCCCGGGGGGAGGGGGCGCCCAGAATCCAGCTCCTGGGGGAGGGGCGGCCCAGAATCCAGCATGGGGGGAGGGGTGCCCAGAATCCAGCTCCTGGGGGGAGGGGCGCCCAGAATCCAGCATGAGGGAGGGGCGCCCAGAATCCAGCATGGGGGAGGGGCACCCAGAATCCAGCTGTGGGGGGAGGGGGGGCACCCAGAATCCAGCTCCCGGAAGGGAGGGGCGCCCAGAATCCAGCATCGGGGGAGGGACGCCCAGAACCCAGCTCCTGGGGGAGAGGGGCACCCAGAATCCAGCATGGGTGGAGGGGCACCCAGAATCCAGCTGGGGGGGAGGGGCACCCAGAATCCAGCATGGGGGGAGGGGCACCCAGAATCCAGCTCCCGGGGGGGGGAGGGGCGCCAGAATACAGCAAGGGGGGTGGGGGTGCCCAGAATCCAGCATGGGGGTGGGGGTGCCCAGAATCCAGCATGGGGGGAGCCTGTTGTTTCAGGAATGGCTGGCTGCTCCGAGTCTCCATCTACTCCTTTACACACCAGGAACTCGTGAAGGGAAGCAAGGCCCCCCTTCCCGGGGTGGGGGGGGAGTAGCCCCATAACTCTGCCCCCGCCCCGGGTCTTGTCTACCATGCCCAACCCCAGAAGAGAGCGGCAGCCTCCGGGCCGGGTGGAGAGTTTCACAGGGGCCCCCAGGCCCGCCTGGCGCCCGCCATCGCCCACTGGCCAGCTGTCCCCGCCGGGCTCCCCGCGGGCGGGCGGGGGGGGCGGGGGGGGGGCGCGGCGGGGGCCGACGGCGGTGGCAGACGGGGCCTCCAGCCGGCCGGGGGCCTGGCGGGGGCCGGGCGGGGGGTGGGGGGCGGCGGGGGACCCGGGCCAGGCTCGCCCGGGCGGCTGTGGGGCTCCGTGGGCGCAGTCGGTGCGTCTCGGGGGGGGGCGGGGGAGCCCGCGGGGGGAGCCCCGGCCCCCCCCCCCCCCCGCTGAGCGGCCGCCCGTCCCGCAGTCCTGTCCGCGCACTTCCGCGTCTGCGAGCCCTACACGGACCACAAGGGCCGCTACCACTTCGGCTTCCACTGCCCGCGGCTCTCGGACAACAAGAGCTTCTTCCTGTGCTGCTACCGCAACAACACGGTGTTCAAGTACTGCTGCGGCGAGAGCGAGTTCCGCGCCGTGATGCAGGCCAACCTCACGCCGGCCCCGAGGGCTACGCGCACAAGTGAGTGCCCCCCCCCCGGAAACGGGGTCCCCCCACCTGGGGCACCGCGGGCAAGCCGGACGGACGCAGACCCAGCCTCAAGGCCCCCGGGGGTGCGGGCCCCACTCCGCCCCGTGGACTTGCGTCTTTTCCTGGAGAGGTGGGGGGCACCGCATGCCCCTGGCAGGCCGCGGCAGGGGGCCGCGCGGGGCCGGGGGTCAGGTTTTGGGGTGCTCTCACACCTCAGGTGCAGAGGGCTCCGGGATCGTCGCCTTCGTTGGCTCGGCCTTCGCCCCGTGCCCTCGCCGGCCGCGGAGGAGGGAGTCTGCCACGGGGCTGTGCCCAGTGGAGGCGGGTGGGGGGGGGGTTGGGGGTTGGGGGGTGGGGGGATTGAGCCCCACGCCGCCGGGCTCTCGGGCCGAGCGCAGCGGACCCCCTCCCGTGTCCCAGCCGGCCCCTCTGGAGTCCAGTGGTTCCCTTTCTGAACGAGGAGCCGGTTTCCCCAGCTTCGCTCCACCGCCTGGCTTGTCTCTGCCGCCCGGAAGCACCAGCTGACCCCGTGCCGTGCCCCGAGCCTGTGTCCAGGCAGGCGGGCGCCGCCGTGGCTTCGGGGGCCGTGTAGACTCCCGCCACGCGCTGTGGCCCGCTGTGGCCGCCGAACTCACCACGCCATCTGTAAGCCGTGGGGTCTCCTCCTTCCTGCCTGCCTGCCTGCCTCCCTTCCTTCTCCTCCCACCCTCCCTTCCTTCCTCCCACCCTCCTTCCTTCCTTCTTCCTCCCTTCCTTCCTTCCTCCCTCCTCCCTCCCACCCTCCCTTCCTTCCTTCCTTCCTCCCTTCCTTCCTGCCTCCCTCCCTCCCTCCCACCCTCCCTTCCTCCTTCCTTCCTCCCTTCCTTCCTGCCTCCCTCCCTCCCTCCCTCCCTCCCTCCCTCCCTCCCCACCTTCCTTCCTTCCTGCCTTCCTTCCTTCCTCCTTCCTTCTCCCCCTCCCTCCGTCCCTCCCTTCCTCCCTGCCTTCCTCCCTTCCTGCCTTCCTTCCTTCCTTCCTGTCTTCCTCCCTTCCCTCCTCCCTCCCTGCCTTCCTCCCTCCTCCCTGCCTTCCTCCCTCCCTCCCTCCCTCCTCCCTCCCTTCCTCCCCCTCCCTCCCTCCCTCCCTTCCCTCCCCTCCCTCCCTCCCTCCCTCCCTCCCTCCCTCCCTCCCTTCCTGCCGTCCTGCCTTCTCTGACAGGGCTTGCTCTGTAGCCCAGGCTAGCCTGGGACTCGCCATGCTCCCACCCTCCCCGGGGCTGCTCCTCTGGCGGGCACCGCCGCACCTGGCGTGCGTTCAGGCGTTTGTGCCCCGCGGCTTCTCCTTGTCTGATGGTGCTGGCTACTGTCCCGAGAGCCGTCGGGATTCTTGTCTTTCTCCTGGCTCCAGCGAGCGGCTCCCAGTGTCCCCCTCGTGTGCGTGGCGAGGCTGCGTCTCGGGGAGGCGGTAGTGCTCTCGTGGTAGGAGAGGCGGGGTGCAGTGTCTGCTGGGGAGCCGGGGGGACGAGGGGCCGGGCCGGTGAGCCGCCCTCTCCGGTGCTGGGGCTTCAGCTTTGCCAGTGCACTTCTGCTCTGGAAGAGGAGGGAGGGAGGGAGGGAGGGAACGGAGAGCAGGCAGGGGCCTCTCCTTTGTGTCTGGAGGAGGAGGCTCCTTGGCTGTGCCCCACAGGCCCCCCCGCCCCTGCCAGCCACAGCTGCCCTTCCCCAAATACTCCCCTGAGTCTCCTCACCATCTGCCGGGGCCTGAGAATAATTCGGTGTGAAATCGCCCTGCGAGCCCGGCCGCGGCTGGCGCAGGGCCTGGAACATGGCCCGGCCCTCTGAAAGGCCCCCCCTGAGCACCCCTGGGGGTCACGGGGCGCACCCCGGGGTCACGTAGCTCTCCCCGGGGTCACGTGGCTCTCCCTGGGGTCACGTGGCTCTCCCTGGGGTCACAGGGCTCTCCCTGGGGTCACGTGGCTCTCCCTGGGGTCACGGGGCTCTCCCTGGGGTCACGGGGCTCTCCCTGGGGTCACGTGGCTCTCCCTGGGGTCACGAGGTTCTCCCTGGGTCACGGGGCTCTCCCTGAGGTCACGGGGCTCACCCTGGGGTCACGGGGCTCTCCCTGGGGTCACGAGGTTCTCCCTGGGGTCACGTGGCTCTCCCTGGGGTCACGAGGTTCTCCCTGGGGTCACGGGGCTCTCCCTGGGGTCACGGGGCTCTCCCTGGGGTCACGTGACTCTCCCTGGGGTCGCAGGGCTTGCCCTGAGGTCCTGTGGCCTGCTCCCAGGGTCACGTGGCTCTCCCTGGGGTCACGTGACTCTCCCTGGGGTCACGGGGCTCACCCTGGGGGTCACGGGGCTCTCCCTGGGGTCACGGGGCTCTCCCTGGGGTCACGTGGCTCTCCCTGGGGTCACGAGGTTCTCCCTGGGTCACGGGGCTCTCCTGAGGTCACGGGGCTCACCCTGGGGTCACGGGCTCTCCCTGGGGTCACGAGGTTCTCCCTGGGGTCACGTGGCTCTCCCTGGGGTCACGAGGTTCTCCCTGGGTCACGGGGCTCTCCCTGGGGTCACGTGACTCTCCCTGGGGTCGCAGGGCTTGCCCTGAGGTCCTGTGGCCTGCTCCCAGGGTCACGTGGCTCTCCCTGGGGTCACGTGACTCTCCCTGGGGTCACGGGGCTCACCCTGGGGTCACGTAGCTCTCCCTGGGGTCACGGGGCTCCCCCTGAGGTCATGGGGCTCGCCCTGGGGTCACGGGGCTCACCTGGGGTCACGGGGCTCGCCCTGGGTCACGGGGCCCGCAGGTGTGTGTGCAGGGAGGGCGGGGCGAGGTCGCGTGGTCCTAGAATGTCCACGGAGGCGGCGCCGCCGCAGGCCCCAGGCCCCGCAGAGGGGTGGGGTCTGGGGGGCGGGCTTGGGCCAGGGAGCCGTCCGTGCCCGGCCAGCAGGGGACTGGAGGCAGGCGTTTGGGAGGCACGGGCGGAGCGGGTGGTGGGGGCGCGCGTGGAGGGAGGCGGGGCAGCCGGGGCCGGGCCTGGGCGGGAGCAGAGCCGGCGACGCCCAGCTCCCTGTGGAGAGCCGGGGAGAGGGGGCTGGGCGGGGGGGGGGGGGTGGGGGGGAGGCCGGGCCACACCCGCGTGTGTCTGGGAGGAGCGGGCGGGGGCCGTGGTCCTGTCTGTGGGTGAGGAGCCCGCGCCGGCCCTGCCCGCACCCTTTCCCGCCACGCGGGCCGCGGGGGTCAGCGGGCCGCACGCCAGCGCCCGGCGCCCCCCCCCCCCCGAACCCGCTGAGCCCCCGCCTGTCTCCCCCAGCAACTACCCCGCGCTGCTGGGCGTGTGGATCTACGGCTTCCTCGTGCTGGCGCTGCTGCTCCTGGACCTGCTCTACTACTCCGCCATGAACCTACGACTTCTGCAAAGGCTACCTGGCGCGGTGGGGCGTCCATGGACGGTGGATGAAACAGGACCCCCGGCGGTGGGGGGCCCCCGCCCGGGCCCCGCCGCTGGGCCACCCCCCCGGCCCCCGGCCACAGCCCCCGCAGCCCTGCACACGCCGGGAGACGGCCACAGCCCGCCGCTCATGACCTTCCAGAGCTCCTCCGCCTGGTGAGTGGGTGGCCAGGCGGGATCCCCACGGCGCCGCTCGCCTTCTCTGCGCCCCGATTGTTTGATGGTCTTCGTTTATTTTATTTTTTTTGCCAAGAGAGAGTAGAGGGGCTCGTGGGCCTAGACGGGAGAGTCAGCGTGAGAGTCGGAAACGGCTCGGGAGCAGAGCTTGCACGCGCGTGGTACTTCCAGCCTCGGCCTCCCGTGAGAGGCCTCGGGGCAGGGAACGGGAAGTGGAGGTCTGAGCTTCCTAGCGGCCAAGGTGAAAGGAGAAACCGGATGGTGTTTCCGGTGTTTCCGGTCTGGCCACAGGAAAGAAATCAGCACGTGCGGAGCTCGGGCAGACTGCTTCGTGGGGGTAGAAAGTGGACATCTTTCGTGGACTGACTGCCTTGGTCGCCTGAGGGCCCCTGAGGTGACACGGCGATGGCTCGTGGGTGGCTGTGGGCACAGGGCCCCGGGGCGGGGTCGTAAGGACCTTGAGGGGGGCTTCCGTGGCCCCACACCCCTCCTGCTGGCCAGGCTCTGCCCCAAGTGCGAGCTCCCGGGCCGGGCACGCGCAGTACGTGCACAGTTAAGCCCTGCCTCCTCCTGGGAGCCCCCGGCGCACTGATGGCCTCCAGCCCCCGGCAGCCTCTGCCACAGGAGTCCGTGCACACTGGCCAGCACATGGATGGGCGGCTGGGGACCTGGGACAGGGACCGGAGGCCTGGGACGGCGGCCGGGGGCCTGGGGTGCGGACTGGGGGCCTGGGATGGGGACCAGGGGTCTGGGACGGCGACCAGCCTGGCTGGAGTGCAGCGGGGGAGGGGCGGGGCCTGCGACCCACAGAGGTGAGCTGGGAGGGGCGGGGCCTGTGGCCTGCAGGGGGCGTGGGCGGGGCCTGCGGGCAGCCTGGCTGGAGCGCAGCGGGAGGGGCGGGGCCTGCGACCCACAGAGGTGAGCCGGGAGGGGCGGGGGCCTGCGGCCTGCAGGGGGCGGGGCCTGTGGGCAGGCTGGCTGGAGCGCAGCGGGAGGGGCGGGGCCTGCGGCCTGCAGGGGGCGGGGCTTGCGGGCAGCCTGGCTGGAGCGCAGCGGGAGGGGCGGGGGGCCTGCCACCCACAGAGGTGAGCCGGGAGGGGCGGGGCCTGTGGCCTGCAGGGGGCGGGGGCGGGGCCTGCGGGCAGCCTGGCTGGAGCGCAGCGGGAGGGGCGGGGCCTGCGGCCTGCAGGGGGGGCGGGGCCTGAGGGCAGCCTGGCTGGAGCGCAGCGGGAGGGGCGGGGCCTGCGACCCACAGAGGTGAGCCGGGAGGGGGCGGGGCTTGCGGCCAGCCTGGCTGGAGCGCAGCGGGAGGGGCGGGGGCCTGCGGGCAGCCTGGCTGGAGTGCAGTGAGGGGGGCGGGGCCAGTCACCCACAGAGGTTGGGGAGGGGCGGGGCCTGCGGGCAGCCTAGCTGGAGTGCAGCGGGAGGGGCGGGGCCTGCGGCCTGCAGGGGGCGGGGCCTGCGGGCAGCCTGGCTGGAGCGCAGCGGGAGGGGCGGGGCCTGGGGGAGGCAGCACCCACGCCGATGGCTGCGGTGGCCGGCCGTGGGGCTCCCGGGTCCCGGATGCCCCGCCCGGTGTGGTCTGGCTGAGGCCCCAGCGGTGCGCACACCCCAGGCGCCTGGCGGTCCCACGGCTCGAGGAGCCCCCCGGAGGCCGGGCTGCGTGGCGGGGCTGGCTGCGCTGCAATCCTCCCCTCCCAGCGCCGCGGGACCGGCTGGCGACCGAGGGGCAGGGCCGGCAGGGGGGAGGGCACGGCCCCACACCCCCCATCCCAGCCCTGGCGGAGTCAGCACTCGATGCCCACCGCTGGCCTAGGCTGCCTGTGGGGGCCGAGGAAGCGTCCCGGGGCCTCTCCACTGCTCCCCGTGAAATCCACCCTTCCCCCCCATGGGCACCAGGACCCAGGCGGCCACGGCTTTCCACGGGCACCACCCTGTGCCATGTCCCCGGTCCCCACCGAGCACCCCACACCAAGGCTCGTGGAGAAATGGGGGGGTGGGCCGTGGTGGAGAGGCCTCACACCAGGGCTGGCGCAGCCAGGCCCTGGGGCGGCCCTATCCCCACAACCGCAGGCAGTGGGGCGCCCAGATCTGGGGTCCTTGGGATCTTCCTTGCTCCCAGGCTCTCTGCCTCGTTCTTGTATGAGTCAGCTACTGCTGTGGAACAAATATCCCTAGACTGAGCTGCTTCCAACCTTGGATCGCCTCTGTCTACTTCGCTCCCGGCAGCTGTGCCGTGACATAGAGAGGGGACTTGTCCCGTCAGAGCCACCTGCGGCGCTTGGGCGGGGTCAAGCTGAGATTCCTAGGCTCGTTCAGAAAGAGAGTGACCAGCAGGTGTAGGCGGTGGCAGGTGGCAATGGGTGCAGGTGACAGGCAGGTGTAGGCGGCAGGACTGTGCCACCTCCGTGCCCAAGAACCGGGGGGTCTCTCCTCGGGGCTCCCCTGAGCCTGCTCCCCCCGCCCCCACACAGATGCCAGGCTTGGAGCCCCAGGGCGGCATGCGGCCGGCGCCCCATGGGTTTGGGCGTTTTCTCTCCTTGCCGGGGACACCGCGTGCCGCGCCGAGCCGCTGTCTCGGCAGCAGTGACGTGGCCGCGGCGGCGTCTGGCAGAGCTCATTGCCATCCACGTGGCGACTCAGGCTGCCGGGGCTCCCGCCTCACCTCCTCAGCAAGGCTGCAGGCGGCCTGCCCTCTCCAGCTGCGCCCGCCTCCTCCCGCCGCCCCGGGGCTGGAGCCGGGCCACCCCACGCCCGCATCCTGGTGGTCAGCTCCCGGGCGGGGCCTCCGCTCCAGCCCTGACCGCGGAGGAAGCCCTGGGCAGGTGTGCGGGGGAGCACCTGCCCCCCCCCCCCGCGGGACTGTGGTCCCCCGGCTTGGGGCTGCCGGGCCGCGGGGTGAGCAGAGCGGGAGTGGACAGAACGCCCCCCCCCCCGCTCCCCCATTGTGGCGGAGGCCCTGGCGGCTGCCGGGCCCTGGGGCTCGAGAGGCCGGGAGCGAATCGCGTCAGGAGCGGGGGCGGGTGTCGGGGACAGTGTCACCTGCTGGGGCCCCACCCTGGGGCGCGGGGCGGCCATCTGGGTAGAGCGGCCCCCGGAGGTCAGGGCCGGGGAGGCTCAGGGAGCAGGCCGGGGCCCGTGTGGCTGAGTGGTGCGTCGCGGGGAGCCTGTCTTAAAGAGAGAGGGGGGATGTGTGGACAATGGGGGGCCCTGGGCCCTCCGCGGTGGGTGGGTAGGGCCTGGGGGGACGGGGAAGAGGGGGCCGAGCCCGAGGCGGCGGGCTGCGCCGGGAGCTGAGGAGCCCCCAGGGGGGCGGCTGGGGAGCCTGGGGGACCCCCCGGCACGCAGGGGGTGCGAGGTCACCCGGGACCGGAGGGGCACAGAGGCGGCCGTGTCTGGGGACAGGGTTGGGGGGGCCATGGCCCCCGTGGGTCCCCGGGCTCTGCTCTCGCCTCCCTCCAGCTGGTTGTTGCTGAGCTCACACACGCACACACACACGCACGCACACACACATGCACGCACACACACGCACACACATGCACACATACACACACACACATGCACGCATACACACGCACACACACGCATACACACACGCACACACACGCATACACACATGCACACACATGCACGCATACACACACGCACACATGCACGCATACACACACATGCACGCATACACACACGCACACACGTGCACACATGCACGCACACACATGCACACACATGCATGCACACGCACACCGCACGCACCACCGCACGCGTGCACACACACAGCCCTTCGACTCGGTTCTCTGACACGCCGGGGAGGGAAGATTTGCCCCTCTCCAGGTTCACTCACTCGATCTGCTCATGGCGCCGCCCCCCACCGTCTTTGCTTCCGTGTTCTAGGCGGCTCTGACGGGGTGAGCGCCTGGCGCGCCTGAACCCCACGGGGGTGTCCCCACCCCACCGCCCGCCGACCCCCCATCTCTCCTGCTTTACATCATTTGTCCTATTTCCCTCCCTCCCCTCCCTCCCCCCCCCTCCCTCCCTCCCCCTCCCTCCCTCCCTCCCTCCCCCCTCCCTCTCTGAATAGGCTGGAATGCACCACACGCCGTCGAGCTAGCTTGGTGGCTCCGTTCGTCCAGTGACCTTGGCACGAACCTTCCCGAGCTGCTCTGCCTGAGGCTTTGTGTGGGATCCAGAGTCCGTTCTGGTTTTGGTTTCTGTTGTTGTTTATTATTATTATTGTTTGTTGGTTTATTTATGCGAAGCCGAGGCAGGAACTCAGGGCCTTGCCCTTCCAGGCCAGGCAAGTGCTCTTCCGCGAGCTGAATCCCCAGCCGCCCTGCTGGCTGGTTGGTTGGTTGGTTGTTGATTGGCTGGTTGGCTGGCTGGCTGGTTGGTTGTTGACTGGTTGGTTGGTTGGCTGGTTGGTTGGCGGGTTGGTTGGTTGGTTGGCGTGTTGGTTGGTTGTTGGTTGGTTGGTTGGTTGTTGGCTGGTTGGTTGGTTGGTTGGTTGGCGGGTTGGTTGGTTGGTTGGCTGGCTGGTTGGCGTGTTGGTTGGTTGTTGATTGGCTGGTTGACTGGTTGGTTGGTTGGTTGTTGGTTGGCTGGTTGGCTGGTTGGTTGGTTGGTTGGCGGGTTGGTTGGTTGGTTGGCTGGTTGGCGGGTTGGCTGGTTGGCTGGTTGGTTGGCTGGTTGGTTGCTGGTTGGTTGGCTGGTTGGTTGTTGATTGGCTGGTTGGCTGGCGGGTTGGCGGGTTGGTTGCTGGTTGGCTGGCTGGTTGGTTGGTTGGTTGGTTGGCTGGTTGGTTGGTTGGTTGGTTGGCGGGTTGGTTGGCTGGTTGGCTGGTTGGCTGGTTGGTTGGTTGGCTGGTTGGTTGGCTGGTTGGTTGGTTGGTTGGCTGGTTGGTTGCTGGTTGGCTGGTTGGTTGGCTGGCTGGTTGGTTGGCTGGTTGGCTGGTTGGTTGGTTGGCTGGTTGGTTGCTGGTTGGTTGGTTGGTTGGTTGGTTGGCTGGTTGGTTGCTGGTTGGTTGGTTGGCTGGTTGGTTGGCTGGTTTGAGCAGGTGCGCCCCGCTCGCTCACAAGCACTTTCTGATGGGCATCTGCACAGACGCCCCTCTTTCTGCCCCGGGGAGCACTGGCTGTCTTGCTTCCCGGCTGGTGTGGGGGTGGTTCCGCCATATGGCCTCTGTTTGCTTTGTTTTATTTTCTGTGTCTGCCGTGTTTTCATTCCCATGGTCAGCATCATAATTAAAATGTGATGCGACACACTCAATCCGCCTCCCGACGAAGACTCTGTCCCTCGACCCCCGACGATCCTGCCGCATCCCCCCCCCCCCGCACATGAATGCAGAGGATGATCGTTCTTCCTCGTGCCTCTCACGGGACTTCCACTCCCAATTCCTTAGCCCCCTCCGAATGAACCGGCGTGTTTATTTATACCTCCTTCCTCCTCAGGCTAGGTATTTATAGCCGCTCTTGCTTGCCTTTGTCATCTTTTCTGGAATCGTCTCCGTTCTTAGGTCTGTTTCACGCGCGGCCCTGGCGTTAAACGCCGCTGTGTTCACTGCTGCCCGGGCTGTGGCCATGGCTCCATTCCACTTGGTTTGCTGAGTGTGCGAGTGTGCGTGTGTGCGTGTGAGTGTGTGCGTGTGTGCGTGCGTGTCGGCCAGTCATTTACTTCACAGAGGTTCGTGGAAACAAGCCCTCAGGATTCCATTCAGCGGGGTGTTCTGTTGACTTGGTGCTGGGAGCTGGCGGGTCCTGGCTTGAAGCTCACTTAGTAAGTACTTGGGAGGACTAAGCACCCACATCGTGAGCACCCACCCTGCTGTCGCCCCAGGGACTTGAACTTGAACCCACAGGAGGTGCTGGGCCACGTGGGCTCTGGGAAGCTGGGACCTCGTCCCTGGGCTGCTGCTCCTGGAACGGGGCGGAAGAACGGGACGGGCGGAGTCTGTGTGTCCCCCCTCCCCCAAACTCGACTGACAACCCGAGCCGCCCGGGTCCCTCCCGCCGCGCATTCCTGTCCCCGCCCGCCGTGCCCCCCCCCTTGCCCCCAGAAGCCCCCGAGTTGAAAGCGTCCAAGGGCGGGCGTGTCCCCAGCCTCTCCCGGCCCCGACCCGCCATGGGGCGGGCTGCGGGGGGCTGAGTCCATATGGAGGGCACGGCCAGAGCTGCAGGTGAGCGTGGGGGCGTGCTCCTGTCCCCCAGGCCTCCGTGGGTTCAGTGGCGTCCTCAGGGGGCTGGCCACACGCTGTGCTTGGCTCTGCCTCGGCCTCTCCGTCCTCCGGGGCTGAGCTCTCGCGTGGATGCCGTGGCCGCGTGGCCTCTCCGTCCTCCGGGGCTGAGCTCTCGCGTGGATGCCGTGGACGCGTGGCCTCTCCGTCCTCCGGGGCTGAGCTCTGGCGTGGATGCCGCGGCCCCGTGGCCTCTCCGTCCTCCGGGGCTGAGCTCTCGCGTGGACGCCGTGGCCTCTCCGTCCTCCGGGGCTGAGCTCTCGCGTGGACGCCGTGGCTTCTCGGTCCTCCGGGGCTGAGCTCTTGCGTGGATGCCGTGGCCGCGTGGCCTCTCCTGTCCTCCGGGCTGAGCTCTCGCGTGGATGCCGTGGCCGCGTGGCCTCTCCGTCCTCCGGGGCTGAGCTCTCGCGTGGACACCGCGGCCCCGTGGCCTCTCCGTCCTCCGGGGCTGAGCTCTCGCGTGGATGCTGTGGCCCCGTGGCCTCTCCGTCCTCCGGGGCTGAGCTCTCGCGTGGATGCCGTGGACGCGTGGCCTCTCCGTCCTCCGGGGCTGAGCTCTCGCGTGGATGCCGTGGACGCGTGGCCTCTCCGTCCTCCGGGGCTGAGCTCTTGCGTGGACGCGTGGCCTCTCCGTCCTCCGGGCTGAGCTCTCGCGTGGACGCCGCGGCCCCGTGGCCTCTCCGTCCTCCGGGGCTGAGCTCTCGCGTGGATGCCGTGGCCCCGTGGCCTCTCCGTCCTCCGGGGCTGAGCTCTCGCGTGGACGCGTGGCCTCTCCGTCCTCTGGGGCTGAGCTCTCGCGTGGACGCCGCGGCCGCGTGGCCTCTCCGTCCTCCGGGGCTGAGCTCTCGCGTGGACGCCGCGGCCGCGTGGCCTCTCCGTCCTCCGGGGCTGAGCTCTCGCGTGGACGCCGCGGCCCCGTGGCCTCTCCGTCCTCCGGGGCTGAGCTCTCGCGTGGACGCCGCGGCCGCGTGGCCTCTCCGTCCTCCGGGGCTGAGCTCTCGCGTGGACGCCGCGGCCCCGTGGCCTCTCCGTCCTCCGGGGCTGAGCTCTCGCGTGGACGCCGCGGCCGCGTGGCCTCTCCGTCCTCCGGGGCTGAGCTCTCGCGTGGACGCCGTGGCCCCGTGGCCTCTCCGTCCTCCGGGGCTGAGCTCTCGCGTGGACGCCGCGGCCCCGTGGCCCTTCGGTCCTCCGGGGCTGAGCTCTCGCGTGGACGCCGTGGCCGCGTGGCCTCTCCGTCCTCTGGGGCTGAGCTCTGGCATGGATGCCGTGGCCGCATGGCCTCTCCGTCCTCCGGGGCTGAGCTCTCGCGTGGACGCCGTGGCCCCGTGGCCTCTCCGTCCTCCGGGGCTGAGCTCTCGCGTGGACGCCGTGGCCCCGTGGCCCTTCGGTCCTCCGGGGCTGAGCTCTCGCGTGGACGCCGTGGCCGCGTGGCCTCTCCGTCCTCCGGGGCTGAGCTCTCGCGTGGACGCCGCGGCCGCGTGGCCTCTCCGTCCTCCGGGGCTGAGCTCTCGCGTGGACGCCGCGGCCCCGTGGCCTCTCCGTCCTCCGGGGCTGAGCTCTCGCGTGGACGCCGCGGCCCCGTGGCCTCTCCGTCCTCCGGGGCTGAGCTCTCGCGTGGACGCCGCGGCCCCCGTGGCCTCTCCATCCTCTGGGGCTGAGCTCTGGCGTGGATGCCGTGGCCCCGTGGCCTCTCCGTCCTCCGGGGCTGAGCTCTCGCGTGGACACGTGGCCTCTCCTGTCCTCCGGGGCTGAGCTCTCGCGTGGACGCCACGGCCCCGTGGCCTCTCCGTCCTCCGGGGCTGAGCTCTCGCGTGGACGCCGCGGCCCCGTGGCCTCTCCGTCCTCCGGGGCTGAGCTCTCGCGTGGACGCCGCGGCCCCGTGGCCTCTCCATCCTCTGGGGCTGAGCTCTGGCGTGGATGCCGTGGCCCCGTGGCCTCTCCGTCCTCCGGGGCTGAGCTCTCGCGTGGACGCGTGGCCTCTCCGTCCTCCGGGGCTGAGCTCTCGCGTGGACGCCATGGCCGCGTGGCCTCTCCGTCCTCCGGGGCTGAGCTCTCGCGTGGACGCCGCGGCCCCGTGGCCTCTCCGTCCTCCGGGCCCCCAGGAGACATGGCCTGACGCTCTGTGTCCCTCTGCTTTTCCCAGAAGCCCCTTGTGCTGTGCCTTGAGACGGGGACGCGGGAGGCCGTGGCCAGCGCGGTCCCCGAGGACGTCAGCGGGCGGCGCCGGGCGGCCGCGTCCCCCGCGCGGACTCCTCTGGCCGGGAGCAGACTCGGGGCGAGGCCGAACCGGGCCCAGCCGCCCGCCGCAGCAATAGTTCTCTCTCCGGCTGGAGGCTTCCGGACGCCACGCCACGTGGACCCCACGGCCACGCGGAGCCGCCTGGCCGGCGCCAGCCACGGGGAGCCCAGGGGCCCTGCGGGGGCCACCCCGGCGTCCCTCGCTCTACCCTGGCCCGCGGCCCCGAGGCCTGCCCTCGTCGGAGCACCGAGTGTGTGTGTGCGTGTGCGTGTGTGCGTGTGTGCGTGTGAGCGTGCGCGTGCGTGTGATTCAGGGTGTCCTCGGTTGTTTGGTTTTTATTGGGGATCCCCATCTGCGGGGTCTGTGAAGACGCAGCGCCCGCGTGGCTGGGAGGGGGGCTGTCCCCCCCTTGGCTGGCCCCAGGCTGCTTGCTGTCGGCTGCAGGTGTGGGGGGGGGGTTGGGTGTGCGGGGGGGGCGGCCTAGGCTGCAGCTCCGGGGGGGGGGGTCATGGCGGGCGTGGGGCCTCTGAGTGGGTCCTGGCCCCCCCCAGGTCCCCACCACCGCCACCCGGAGCCTCGTCCACGCACACCCTGGTTGCGCCCCTGCGTGTGGGCGGTGGGGGAGGGGACCCCCAGATCTTGGTCCCACACGGCGGTGAGGCCCATCAAGCCCAGAGCAGAAGCTTCTAGAAGTCCATCCATGTGCGGGAGGCCCCCCCCCCCACCTGCCCACAATGCTCAGAGCACACGCCGGGAAGGTCTTCCTGGGGCTCAGTGCGACCCCGGGGCCACGCCGCCCACGCCGCAGGCCACGCTGCAGGGCCGCCATCACCACACCCTGCCGAGGAATGCGAGAAGAACGTTCTAGAAGGTAGAGCATTTTCCACCCTCTTCCTCTCACCTGTCCCCCACGTATGAGGGGGGACCCCTCTTTTGTAGACATGGAAGCTGGCCGTCGGCCGGGCACGGGCAGCAGGGCCACTGCCCGCCCCCCCCGCTGGTCCCACCGCCCCCCCTGGGCCCCCCACGCCCCCACCCGACCCCGGCTTCAGAGCCTTGGCCGCAGGTCTTGGTTACAGGCAGGCGCCACGTCCCTGGCCGCAGGGCTGAGCCACCTCAGAGCTGCGTCCGTGTGGGCAGCCTGGCCCCGAGGGGCTCAGCCCACCAGCGGGACCCCCCACGCCTGCACCCCCCCCCACCAGGGAGCCCCAGGAGCCTGGAGTGGGGTGGCGGGGGCCCAGGCCCAGCTCCTCGCACGCTCCGCGCCCGGCCGCCTCGGGTGTGAGCTCAGCCCCCCGCCCAGGGGCCCCCCTGCCCCGAGGGACCAGCTGTGGCCCGGCCTCCCTCCCCAGTCGTGAGGTCAGAGGTCAAAGGACAGGGTCACCAGGGTTTGCTGAGGAGCCCCAGGGGGAAGAGCGGTCTCCCTCACCACCAGGAGCCGGGAGGACAGGACGGGAGGGGAGGGAAGGGGGCCCGCGTGGGCGGGGACACAGGGTCACCTCCAGCCCCCACCCCACAGGAAGCTGCCGGGCCAGCCCGCCGTGCCAGGGCGCGACGGCGGTCCACACACACACACACACAGTGTGCTCACACGCGCGTGGCTGTGGGCGTGCGTGGCTGTGGTCCCCTGGAGCTGCTGTCCCCGGCAGGGCCCCCCCCCCTCCCGCAGCCCCCCTCTCCAGCCCCGGGGGTCACACGTGCGCGCAGAGACAGGGCTCCGGCCACGGCCTCCAGACGCAGCGCCACGGGCCGGTTTCCATCTTCCGGGGTCCCCCCCCCCCCACCAGCAGCGAGAGCCTCCAGAAATGCGGCCCCGGCTACTCTGGAGGCAAAGATGGGAAGGATAGAGGTTCAAGGCCAGCCTGGAAAAGAACATCGCAAGATCCCGTCTCAACCGCTAGGCCAGGCGTGGGTGGGGTACACCTGTCACCCCGGCCACGGGGGACGCGCGGGCGGGGGGGGGGGCACCCCACAAGCACAAGGGGCGGGAGAGAGGCCGGCCCAGCCGGGGGGCAGGGCCGGCCCGGTCCCCGGGGCCACCCAGAAAGTCCCGGCGGGAGGGAGGGGGGGACACGGCGGGCCAGGGTCATGACCCCGCGCCCCCACAAGGCACACACGCTCACTGACCGCACACACGCACCTTGAGTGTGCGATCGTGCACACGCCGGGGCCTGTGACCCGCCAACCTAGAAGAGGGCGGCATGTTCTAGACCGTCCAGGAACGACACGTAGCCCGCGCCTGTGCAGCCGGCTCCCGCCCTGTCCCCAGCGCCCCCCCCCACCCCCCAGGGACCCCTGCTCCTCACGGAGACGGGAACGGCCCGTGTCGCTCAGCCGGTACCGGGCCCCGAGTTCAAATCCCAGTACCACCAAAAATAAAAATTGTAATGAGTCCGACGACTAGTTGTGCCTAATGGTTAGCTCTAGTTAACCCCAGAGGCTCACCCAGTATCCGAAATCCCCTTCCCGGTTGGGGGGGGGGCGCCCCTAAGAGCTCAGACTCACCCACAAACCCAGACACCTAACCCAGCCTTGAAAGTGACCTTAGAAGTAGCGCCCCGCCCCACCCCTTCTCGGGCTGTGCCAGGAAGTCGTTTGGGGGGGGGGGGCGACCCCTCGCCGCTCCGGGACGGACTCCTATCCTCATGCTAGAGCCCCGGCCCGTCCGCCCTCCGCGTAGTCAAGCGGGAGCAGCCGTCACGGGGTCGCCCAAGGGGTGGCGGCCCCTCGACGCCTGTGACACGGCCCCCAGCGCAGGGCCCCCGCGGAGCAGCCCAGCCCGGGGTGGGAGGCGGCGGGGCCCCGGGGAGCAGGAAGTGCCCCCCCAATCACGTGTCCTCACGGGGGGGGAGGGGGGAGGGCGGCAGGCCCAGGACCCCGCCCTCCTATCCGCTGACAACCAGGAAAACCAAAACCAATGATTGTGGTGGTGGACGCCTGGCCGTCCGGCTGTCCGTCTTTGTAGTTTTTCTAACGATGTCCTGAGGTTTTAATAAAGGCGTGTCCTGTCCACTGTCGCCTGCGTCCTCGCCTCACTTCGTGCCTCTCGGGGCGCCCTTGGGAGCGGGGTGGGGTGGGGGGGGTGTGGCCGGGGACCACAGGGCAAGGGTCAGGCGGAAGCCATGGCCTCGGCCGCCAGCCCCCCTGCCTCTGCCCGGCTCCCCTGTTCTTAGTTCTTGAGACCGGCCCCGGGGCTCGGGCTTGGGGCCTGGGCGCCGTCCCTGAGCCTTCGCGCTCGAAGCTGGCGCTCTACCGCTTGGATTACAGCTCCGCCTCGGCATTTTGGTGGTTCACTGGAGATAAGAGTCTCACGGACCTTCCCGCCCGGCTGGCTTTGAACCCGGATCCTCAGATCTCAGCCTCCCGGGTAGCCAGGGTGACAGGCGTGAGCCGCCGGCACCGGCTGTCTTTCGTGTGTTTTTGGTTTTGTTTTGGATTTCCAGCAGTTTGAAACAATAGGAATAAAAAGTAGAATCATTAAGATGCCAAGCCAGGCCCCAGGGGCTCAGGCCGTCACCCCAGCTACCCCGGAGGCTGCCTGCCACGTGAGGCCCGCGGTTCAGGGCCGGCCCCACGCAAACGGCTCTGAGACTCCCGTCTCCCACTCGTCAGCAAAGAGCTGGACGTAGAGCTGTGGCGCAAGAGGTAGAGGAAAAGCTAACGGACAGCACCCAGGCCCTTACACTCCAGTGCTGGGACCACACGCACGCACACACACACGCACGCACGCACACGCACACACACACGCACACACTGAGGTGCCCGCAGCCGGGTGTTAAAAGCAGAGGACTCTGCCAGTGTGCAGCTGGCAAGAGGACACTCGCATCACCAAACAGAACAGAGTCCAGAAACACAACCCCATACCTAGAGCTGACTGAGCCCTGACAAAAGAGCTGGGCCTCACAATGGAGGAGCACCGTCGCCTTCGCAAATGGCGTCGGAGCCACTGGGCCTCCCCATGAGGCACAGAGGACGCATCGAGCGCAGACGACCAACTCCAGTGTGTCAGAGGCCACGAGACGAGGCCAGCTCTCCCACGGAAGTCACACCGCAGGGGTTGGGAGGGGGCTCCTGGGTGCATCAAGGGCGCCATCCGTGGAAGAGGGCATCGATAAGCTGGGCTTCATTAAAAATAACATTGTCAGCCAGGCGCCGGGGGCCCAGCCCTGTCATCCTAGCTACTCAGGAGGCTGAGATCTGAGGACCGCGGTTCAAAGCCAGCTCAGGCAGGAAAGTCCGTGAGACTCCTATCTCCAACGAACCACCAGAGAACCGGAAGTGGCGCTGTGGCTCAAGTGGTAGAGCGCCAGCCTTGAGCTGAGGAGCTCAGGGACGGCACAGGCCCAGAGTTCAAGTCCCACGACTGACCAAAAATAAATGTTTGTTTGTTTATTGTCTGGTTGGGGACAGACACCGTCCACAGAGGGAAAAGCCAGGCCGCTGAACGAGAGGAAAACGTTTGCACAAATGCTCAGCCAGCAGCTGTGACTGGAAACACACGGAAGTTCTTCAAATTGCACAAAAGGCAGATGGGTAACCTGGCTAAGCACTGGCCTGAACGCCATCCAGACAGTCCCTCAACGTCGCCATACCCACGACAAGCAACACCAAGTAGATGCCCCGCCACAGGCCCCGAGCCACAATGGCAGGCCAGTGCCCCCCCCCCCCCGGGCGAGGGACCCACCGAGGACGGCCAACGCTGGCGAGGACAGAGCTAGCGACAGGGCGGCGCTTGCTGGCTCGCCACGGGGAGGCAGACCGGCACACCACTTTGGAAGAAAGCTGTCTAGTGTCTTATAAAACCAACCCCACGTTTGTCATCATAATCGAACCGTCCTCCTCCTTGGTAGGTACCGAGAGGGACTGACGGCTTAGGTGCACACTAAAAACACAAACACCCCAGAGCGGGGCGTTTATAACAGCTTCGTCCGGACTCGCCAGGGCCCGGAAGGCGCTTCTCAGGCTGGGGATGGAGGGGTGAGGGGCGATTTTAGCGGGACGACGGACTGGAACACAGCCCGAAACTAACCGAGGAGCTGTCAGGCCAAAAGAGCCGTGGGGAGACTTTCCGTCTGGATCACTGAAGGGAGACGCCAGTGTGAAAACTCTTCCCACTGTGTGTGTGTGCGTGCGCGTGTGCGCGTGTGCGTGCGATCAGTGGCTCTCGGGGGCCCGGGCGGGGAGGGGGGAAGGAGGAGGGCCGCTCAGGAGAGCACTGCCGAGGGACCAGCGTCACGAGCCCCGGGGGACCCCCAGCTCCGAGAGGGGGCCACGCGCCAGCCTCGAGCCGTGACGCCCCATCCGCTGCTGGTGGAGACCCAGACGGGCCAGCGCTGATTACATCCAAAACCTGGGAAACGACAGAGATCGTGTTCTGCACGAGGTCCAAACGCCAGTTCCCAAATCCCACACTAGGAAAAAACAGACACGGGAGCACTTCTATCGCAAATCAACTTTGGATCTGTAACCAGCTCTTCTTTCCCGCCACGAAATTACCCGACGTGCCAATTCAATCAAGCAATTAGGGAAAATAATAATAATCCCCATCTTCTGCCAGCTCTTCTGGAGTCTAGGAAAAGAATAGAACATGAATAGAAAAGAGCATAAATTGGTCTCAGCCCATTTATGAGGACAGGATCACCCTAGGGCCAAAACAAGACAGACTCCCAAGCCCCAGCGTGGACACAGGAGTCCCCCCTCCCCCAACGCAGCCGGCGGAGGGTCACCCCCAATCCGTCCAGCGGGCCTCAATCAGAAGCAGCGCTGCCCAAATCAGCGTGCAAGCGTTCTCAATCGAGAGATAAATGATCGTTTCCACAGATTCGGGAAAAAAAAAAAAAAAGGTAAAATCCAACCCCACTCAACTTAAAAAAAAAATGCTAGGCTTGCCAGAAGCATTTACAAGCGATAACAGGCACACACGTGCGCGTGCACGCACACGCGCACACACACACGCACCCCGAATGCTTTCCTCTGCCAGCAGGAGCCAGCCCACCCGGCCAGCGG
>NC_063161.1:3846273-3849886 GCF_023159225.1 Perognathus longimembris pacificus | reverse complement strand
TCCCTGAGCAGCAGTGGCCACCAAGGGCCTGCCAGCCTCTCCTTACATCACCCACGGGTGACATCAGAGCCCCCCCACCCCCCGTCAGCCCTCAGCCCTGCTCTGAGCACACGGAACCAACAGGGCCATGGAGGGCCTCTGCTGACAACAGCCGTCACCGGGGAGGTACACAGGGACCAGGGGAGGCTTCCTGGAGGAGGTGACGCCCAAGCTGAGTCTGTTAGGGGAAGGGAGCTCACCAGGGAACGAAGCAAGGGCTATGGGTAGTTGAGACCCTTGGGTCGCGCTGGGTTTCCATCAACAAAGCAAGGGAAACTGAGGCTGAGAATGGCCAAGGGGCTCATCCGCAGCCACAGTGCTGAGAGGCCAGGCCCGGTGGCTCAGTCCTGCAGTCCCAGCCACACCAGAGGCTGAGACCCGAGGAAACCACCGGAGGCGGGAAGGTCGGGGGCCCCCGTTTCTCCAATTTACCACCAAGAAGCCCGGAATAGAGCTGTGGCTCGAGCGACAGAGCGCAGGGACGGCAGCCAGGCCCTGAGTTCAAGCCCCAGGGCTGCTCCCCTCAACAAAAAGAAAGTGCCAGAACCGGGCCATGTCCTGTGAGCCCTCGCCTGGCGGGCTGGAGGCTGGTCTGGACCAACGTCTAGACCAACCAGAGCCTCAGACCCACCCTCCCCAGAGCGGGGGCTACGAGGGCCTGTGCCAGCCCGCCCCCCCCACCCCCGGGCTCTCCCTAGCAGCCTCCCTGGGCTGCAGCCCCGCTGCCGGTACAGGCAGCCCAGTTCCCATGGCAACCAGGAGCCTGCCTCCGGCCACTCCCGGGGGGGGCGGGCACGGGGAGCCGGGGGGTCTGGGTGGGATGTCCGTGCGCCGCCTGCTCCGAGCACGTGACCGCCCACCGGCAGATCCCGGCGGGGTCTCAGCCCCTCGTCGGCCCCGCGGGGCTGCGTCTCCGGCCCTCCCGGGCAGCCCTGCGGGCGCCGAGCCAGTCTGCAGAGCCACCCCGGGACACGGGCACGGATGACAACTCCAAGATGTAGCCGGGGTCACGGAGCGCGGGCCGCGGGCCGCGGGAGGGCCGCGCTGGGATGAGGCAGGCGGCTTGCAGAACCGGGGTCCCCCCCCCCCGCAGGGGCGTCCCTCCCCACTGTCCGGATCAACCCCAAGGCTCTCAGAGCCATCGGACTGGCGGGGCCCACCCCGCTGCCCCCTCCCTGGAAAGTTCTAGGGGGCGAGGACTCGCTGCTGCTAGGCCACAGTGTCAGCGTGAGCTTGAGCAGGAACCATGGAGACGATGAAGCCCTCGGCCGAGGCCGCCAGCCCGGGACCAGTGTGTGGAAAACAACTTGTTAGTTTGTGGTTTGTGAAGATCCTGGCCGAGCCCTGGGCCCGGAGGCCGCGGCTGCCCTGGGGACTGCTGGGTGACACCGGAAACCTCCCTGTGGCTCGGCACACGCTCCCCCAGAAAGCTCCTGGAAGAGCCCTCCCCTCTTTTCTGGCACAGTCTGGGAGGCTGAGTGGGGGGGGAAGGGGGGACCCCTCTTGTGTCCCGTCCTCGTGGGAGGGATAATTGAATGTGGGAGGAAGCCGCGGTCCCCCGTCCCTAACTCCTGTTCTCAAGATGAATGACAATCTCCCGTGGCCAGCGCGGGCAAGCCGGGGCTGGAGATGAAAAATCCAATTTCCAGAGGCCGCTGTGGCGGGACCTCCCCCCCTCCCTCCCTCCCTCCCTCCCTCCCTCCCTCCCTCCCTCCCTCCCTCCGCCCGCCCGCCAGGGCTGCGTGGCCACTCTCCTCCACACATGGCCTTCCAGCTCCCCAGAGGGCCCAGGCCGCCCCCCACCCTCCCCCCGGGCCCAGCCCCTGGCCGAGCGCAGGGAGGCTGCACGTCCCCACCCCTGTAAGTCCCCTGGCGTGGGACTGAGGCTGGCACGTGCAGCCGTGACACCCCAACACCCAGGGAACAAGGAGGGGCGGGGGGGCGCCCCCTCCCTGAGCTGGCCTTGGCCTGGCAGCCTCCCGTTCCCAGCCTCCCCAGGAGCTAGGAGGCAGCTTGGCTTCACCTCTCAGCTTCCATCCCCCGTGGGAAACGAGGGGGGACAGAAGCCAGCCGGTGGGTGGGTGGAGGGGCGGACGCGTGGACGGAAGGACGGACGCCTGTGTGGATAAATACACGGGTGCGTGTGTGTGCGCAGAGGGAGGGATGGCGCGTGGATGCCCTGTGGATGGATGGACGGATGGACGGATGGATGGACGGATGGACGGACGGATGGATGGACGGACGGATGGATGGACGGATGGATGGACGGATGGACGGACGGATGGATGGATGGACGGATGGATGGACGGACGGATGGATGGACGGATGGACGGACGGATGGATGGACGGATGGACGGACGGATGGACGGATGGACGGATGGATGGATGCATGGGTGGGTGGGTGGATGGACGGATGGATGGATGGATGGATGGATGGACGGACGGATGGATGGACGGACGGATGGATGGACGGACGGATGGATGGACGGACAGATGGACAGATGGACGGATGGATGGATGCATGGGTGGGTGGGTGGATGGACGGATGGATGGATGGGTGGATGGATGGATGGACGGATGGATGGACGGATGGACGGACGGATGGACGGACGGATGGATGGATGCATGGGTGGGTGGGTGGATGGATGGATGGATGGACAGATGGATGGACGGATGGATGGATGGATGGATGGATGGACGGATGGACGGATGGATGGACGGATGGATGGATGGACAGATGGACGCACGGGTGGGTGGGTGGGCCGTCACGTGGGGAGATGGCGGTCACTCCCCACGTCACGGCACTTGGATGACTCAATGCTGGGACCCCGCTGGCGCGCTGCCGCCTCCGCCCGCCCGCTCCGAGGCCCGGCACGCGGGCCGCCCCTGGAGGACTCACCATTTCCTCAGGAGAGCTGGGCGTGAGGTAGAATTCCTTCAGGTGCAGGAAGAAGCCTTCCAGTTGTCCAATCAGCAGGAGCAAGAAGACTCCATCTGCAAACTACAGACAAGGGCCCTGGAGGCTCAGGGATGCAGAGACCAAGGACAGTGCAGGACCTGGGCGACCCTGGCTGCCTGTCACAGACCACGTGACCCTAAGGACATGGCAGGAGCCCTCTGAGCCTCTGGCTCCTTTTAAGCCGTGGGGACAGTTCCCCCGAGCCTTACAGGCCTGTAAACAGGAGCACAGCAATTACGGGAGTCTGGCGTATAGTACATGCTCAATCAAAAAAGAGTTTGCGGGCAACTTCACTGCAGAATTGCCTCACATCCGTTTTAAGTGACATATTGCTCCAGAAACTCTGGGAACACAGGCGAAAACAGCCAAGTGTGAAATTATCCTGTCGAGAAAGGCAGGGAACGGCAGCGGGAGCTCCTCTGACAGCCGCACGTGAATATTTCTGTCTGTTCTCCGGGCGTTCGGAGACAGTGCTGTCAGCTCTGGCACCAGCTCGGCGTGTCAGTGCGCCTGCTGAATCTCCTCAAAGATCAGACCTCCGAGGAAACGCGCCGCCCGAGTCCTTAACGGAATTTCCTCGCGTGAAGTCGGCTCCACTGCGGTTCCTTGGGAGCG
>NC_063161.1:3826273-3841273 GCF_023159225.1 Perognathus longimembris pacificus | reverse complement strand
GCCAGGCCACCTACAGACCACACACCGGCCATGCCCAGGCCACACCAGGCCACGCCCAGACCACACCAGGCCACGCCCAGACCACAGGCCAGCCATGCCCAGACCACTCGCAGGCCACGCCCAAACTAGACCAGGCCCAGACCCTGCCAGGCCACGCCCAGACCCTGACAGACCATGCCCAGACCACATACCGGCCACGCCCAGACCTTGCCAGGCCACGCCTAAGCCATGCCAGGCCATGCCCAAACCATGGGCCAACCACAACTATATCAGGCCACACCCAGGATCCTTTGCACCACTGCAAGAGGGATGGTCACACCCCAGGTCACCTTGGGGAGGAAGATTGTCAGCAATTGTGTCAATATGAATGAATGAATGAATGAATGAATGAATGGGTCACATCCGACTTGTGTATTAACAAAGCCCTGACGCTTCTCAGTGGAGAATTTCAATCAACCGATGAGTAAAACATAGACAGATACAGGGTGGGATTTTACTCATCCATTAGGACAAATGATACTACACCATTTGCCAAGAAACAGGTGGCGGTGGAGAAGACCTGTTTCCTCCCGTGTGGAAGCTAGGTGGACTTAGAAACGTCCCGGCAAACACGCGTGGCGTCGTATGCAAGCACACACAACCGTATCAGCTGAAGCACGGTGCTTGCAGGGGGAAATTCAAACGGTGTCATTCCTCAGAAAAACCAACTCGCAGTCCCACGAAATGCATCCCAGGAACTACTACTGCTGGGAAGATGTATGTGGAGAGGTCAAAGTGAGGGCGGGGGGAGGGAGGGAGGGAGGGCCGTGCAGTTATAACACGCAGTGCATGTCCTAGGAAATTAAGGAAACTGAGGGAGGGGTGTGTTGGGGGGGGATGGGGAGAACGATGGGCCGGGTGACCTTGATCAAGGCACATTCTATTCCTGAGCTGCTTTGTTGGGTGGAAACCCCTTTGGCCAGCCACTTAAGGATAGTAAAAATAGAGCGTTAGACAGAGCGGCCAAGAGCTGGGGGTTGCCTGGATGTGGCCTGTTTGGTTCGGGTCAGAAGAAGGCCCTGCTGTGGGGGCCCAAGGGGCTGGGGGGGGGCGGCAGGAATGGGGGGGATGATGCAGGGGGGCCCACGGTGGAGCTGGGAACCCGGGGTGGGGTCACTGTGGAGGCTGGGGGTGGGAGGTCCCCACACGTGGCCCATGAGATGTGGGAGCCCCCCCCCCACGTCTTCCTACCCATCCGCTGATGAGCGGAGCGGCCCCCGCGGGGCCTCTGCCAGCCCCGGCCAGCCCCGGCGCCCGCTGCTGTCCCGGTGGAGCCACGCCACAGGGCGCCCCCCGTGCCAGGTGCACCCCGGAGCCACGGTCTGCACCCCGGCGCGGTGCCCCGGGCCCGGCGGTTACCTCGATGGTGAGCACCTCCACCTGGACGTTGCTGGGGAGACGAAGGCCGGGCTGGAAGCGGCGGGCCAGGGCCACGAGGAGGTGCAGCGTGGCCAGCAGGTCCTTGTGGAAGATGGCTGGGAGGGGCAGGGGGCGCGGGTGAGACACCGGGGCCCGCAGGACCTGCCGCCCGTGGGGGGGGGGCTCCTTTCCAGAACCCTCTGCAGGCCCTGGAGGCCCTGGCCTCCCCTGCTCCCCCCCCCCCCCCGCCATGCAGCCCCACGCCGGGATCAGAAGCTGCCCCGGGCTTGCAGGGGCTGCGCAAGCCCCCCAGGCCCCTGCATTCCTGGAGTGGGGAGGACGCCCGCACCCAGCGGCGGGAGTGGGGGAGGGGGGCCGGCGCTGCGCGGGGGGGGGGGGGGGGTGGATGGCGCACTCCGGTCCGCTCCCCTCGGGCTCGCCTGGCCGCCCTGACACCCCGGGATTCCCGCCCCCCATGGGGGAGCCCCCGGCTCCTCCACCCCGGGCCTGGCTCCCAGCCACCTCCGCGCCGCCACCCCCGCGTCCAGCCTCCCCTCCCGGGCCCCGGCCGGGGCGGCGCCCCGCGCACCCTCCACGCCCCACTTGGCCTCGGGCTCCTCCACGTGCAGGCTCCGGTTCACGGCCTCCAGCACGACGCCCAGCTTCCGCCTCTGGCTGGCCGCGGTCAGCGCGATCTCCTCCACCTCCAGCCGGAGCCCCGACAGCGTCTCTGCGGGCGGGCGGGCGGGCGGGGTGCTGAGCTCCGGGTCCCTCCCGGCAGCCGCTGGGTCAGCGAGGCGGGGTGCGGGCAGGGTCTCCACGCCCCGAGCCCTGGGGATGGGGGTGGGGAGCCGGGGGCGGGGCTGGGGCCTGGCGGGGGGCGTGGCCAGGGCGGGGCGGGGCCGGGCGGGGCCGGCTCGGGGGCGGGGCCGGGCGGGGCGGGGGCGGGGCCGGGCGCTCACGGAACAGGTGGTGCAGGACCAGCCCGTCGAACATGTCCTCCTCCAGGCTGCGCACCACGATGTGCTCCGGGAGCAGCGTGGCGTTGAGCCACTCCAGCAGCGCCTGCAGCGCGGGGACAGCTGACCCGGCCGCCGCCTCGCCGGCCCTCCCTCCCCGCCACCGCCCCCCTCCCGCACGAAGCCCCCCCCTCCAGGCCAGCCCACCCGAAGGACTCAGAGAAAGGCCACGGGGAGGCCCAGGAGCAGAGACCGGGTGCCAGCTGCAAAGCCGGCGAGCAGCACAGGCTCGGGGGCCCCGGTGGCCAGGGCCCCACGCAGGTCGGGGGGCCTCTCCAGCGAGACGGTGGGGCCCCCTCCCCTGCCGGGAGGCTTTGTGGGATTACACAGGAAGGCAGCTATGGCGCCCGGCCGTGCTCATTCACAGGGCCACTCAGCACCTCTCCTGGGGCCGCGGGGCCACCGCCTGCCGTCTGAGGCCAGGGACAGGAGGGTGGCCCGCTGTCCAGCCCTGCACCGGCAGGCGGCTCCTCCCCCTCGAGGAGAGAAGGAGGAGGACGGGAGACCCGGCTGAAGGCCGGCATACCTTCTGCAGCTCTTCGAATTTCCGGTCCCTCCGGGAATTGGGTGGCAGGAATTTCTTCTTTTCTCCTGGTGGCAGAGGCGGACAGGACCTAAGCACTTGGTAGCCAGCTCCCTGCAGGTCCCCCACAGACGGATGGGTGGTGAAGGGGTAGATGGGTGGATGGATTGTGAAGGAATGGAGGGAGGGATGATGGGCGTGTGGATGAAAAGATAATAGGGGATGAGGGATGAGGGATGGATGGGTGGGTGGGTGGAGGAATGGAGAGAGGATGGACAGATGGATGGCAAGATCATGGATAGGTGATATATATGTATGTATAGACAGATGATAAATGGCAAGATGGTGGACGACGATAAATGGATGATATATGGATAGATGGCTGGATGAACGGATAAATGCAAAGGTGAATGAATGGTGGATGGATGGACGGATGGATGTAAAGACAATGGATGGATAATGTATATATGTGTAGATAGATTGGTAGATGATAGATAGATTAGGCAGACAGACAGAAAGGTGATGGATGGAAAGATGGTGAATGGATGATATATGTATGGATACATGAATGGTGGGTGGGTGGAAAGATGATGGAATGGATGGATGGATAGAAAATGATGTATGCGATGCACAGATGGACAGGAGGGTGGATGGATGGGTGGATGGATGATGGGTGGATGGATGGGTGAATGGATGGATAGATGGATGGGTGGATGGATGGGTGGGTGGATGGGTGGATGGATGGGTGAATGGAGGGTGGATGGGTGGAGGGTGGGTGGAGGGTGGATGGATGGATGGGTGGATGGAGGGTGGATGGGTAGATGGAGGGTGGATGGGTGGAGGGTGGGTGGAGGGTGGGTGGATGGAGGGGTGGATGGAGGGTGGATGGGTAGGTGGGTGGTGGAGGGTGGATGGGTAGGTGGGTGGTGGAGGGTGGATGGGTAGATGGAGGGTGGATGGGTAGGTGGGTTGAGGAGGGTGGGTGGGTGGATGGATGGGTGGATGGAGGGTGGATGGGTAGATGGAGGGTGGATGGGTAGGTGGGTGGATGGAGGAGGGTGGGTGGATGGAGGGGTGGATGGAGGGTGGATAAACGCCTATTAGCTGCCCTTCTTCCTGGGCAGATTTCCTGTCACTCTTAATCTAGTTCTGATTTTTCATAATTTGGGAAATGAACTATAAAACAATAAATAACGTTTTCCCAAGGACGAAGCTCCTCTCCCCCCCCCCCCCCCCCGCAAACCCGGCCTGGTCCTCCTGACTTCTGGGCCAGCCCGGTGAGGCCCAGCAGGTGGCCAGGGAAAAGCGGCCCATGGCCCTCCCAGGCCCTCTGGGCGCGGCTCCACGCCCTCGCTCGGGGCCCTGCCTGGGAGGGAGACTCGGGGCGGTGGCTGCAGTCACCCCAAAGGGCTCGCAGGCCCCTCTGCTCGGCGCCCACACGGCAGGGCTTGCTCTGTGCTACGCAGACCCAACTTTTCCATGAGACCCACGGCATGGGGGGGGGGGGGGTCCTGTGAGGAGGGCGCGGCGGGGAGGTGGGGAGCCCGGACTCTGGGCCCCTTGGGGAGAAGCCCAGATCCACACCACAGGGTCCTCTCGCCTCAGTTTTCTCTCATGTGATGACACCCCCAAGCATAAACGAGGTACTGTGGGAGAGAAGTACTTAGCTCAGCACTGCACAGAGTAGGACCACCGTGGTCCTACGGTGGCAATCAGGGTTGGTACAGCAGTGCCACCAGCCTGGGCACGCGTGGGGCGGGGTACAGGGGGTCGCCCGTGGAGGCTCTGGCCGAGCCGGCCCCTCGCCAGGAGAAGCCGGGAGGTGACAGCTTCTGCACAGGGCGGGCCTGGCCTGGCACAGACCCTCGTGCCCCGCCCGCAGCCCTGGCCACTCCCACCCCAGCCCCGCCCCCAGCCCTGACCACTCCCACCCCTGCCCTGACCACTCCCACCAAGCCACGCCCCCAGCCCTGACCACTCCCTCCAAGCCACGCCCCCAGCCCTGACCACTCCCACCACAGCCCCGCCCCCATCCATGACCACTCCCACCCAGCCCCGCCCCCAGCCTTGACCACTCCCACCCAGCCCCGCCCCCAGCCCTGACCACTCCCGCCAAGCCACGCCCCAGCCCGACCACCCAGCCCCGCCCCCAGCCGTCACCACTCCCACCCCAGCCCCGCCCCCAGCCCTGGCCACTCCCATCCCCCAGCCCCGCCCCAGGCCGCACCCTGTGGAAGCTCCTCCTCCTCGGCGGGCCTGGGCGTGGGGAGCTGGAGCAGGTTGTAGAGCGGGTCTGGCTCCATCTTCCCCGCTGTGTCCTGGAGGAGGCCGGGACGGAAGGTGCCGGTCACCCGGGATCTGGGGCTCACCGTCCCCACGGTCCCCGGGCTGGGGGGCTCTGGGGGCCGGGACGGGCCAGACCCCGGGGAGGAGGAGCTGGAGCCGGCCTGGCCGAGCGGGGCTGAGACCACGGCCTGAGCTGGGGGAGGAAGAGCGGGAGCAGGGCCCGGGGCTGCCCTCAGGCTGCGGCGGGTGGCGTGGGGCCCCGTCCTGCCCTGGAGCTAGGGGCGGGGAGAACCGGGCACTGACCCTGATCCCCCCCCCACTTCCCGCCGGCGGGAGAGAGCGGCCGGGCCGGGCAGAGGAAGCCGGGGGCAGCCGCTCCTCCCGCAGAGGCTGCGTGGCTGCGCGGCGTGCGTGGCTGCGCGGCGTGCGTGGCGTGGGGCACCCTCCTGTCCCCTGTGATCCCGACCCACGCGGCCCGGGCGTCCGGGGTGCAGCCGAGCGGGGCAGCCCTGGCGCGAGGGGAGGGGGGCTGGGCAACGGGGGGGCAAGCAGGCCTGGCTCAGTGGGGAGACCGGGGATTCCCCCCCCCCACGCCGGGGTTTTCTGGGCTCCTCCCCCCGTGGGGCCCCACGTGCTCGGGGAGAAGGCTCCAGCCGCTCGGAGGCCCAAGGCCCGGGGGACTCACCCGCCGCACCTTCCGCACCAGGAACCCGGGGCGCCCCTGGCCTTCCCGGGAGGCGGGTTCCGGCCCCCCCCAACCCGACGCCCGGGCCTCACTTCCTCTTGAAGCACCCGCTTCCTCTAGAGGCCCCGCCTCCTCCCACCCTGGGCGAGCAGGTGCCCCCGACTCCCAGAGGCCACAGGCCGTGGGAGCCCCCGGGCTGGCCACCCGCGGGCGTCCTCGTCCTTCCCACTTCCCGGCCCCCCTCCCCCGCTGTTAGACTGGAGGTGGGGTGGGGGGGAGCAGGGTGGACAGACGGATGGACAAGCAGACAGATGAATGGACAGACAGCTGCCCTCGCCCCCCCCCATGGCACCCCCACATCTCTCCCTACTGTCCCCTTGGCTGGCACAACCCAGGACCCCAGAGCTCCCCGGGGCCCCACGGACGCCCACGCGGGCAGGGCCGGCAGTCAGCGCTCCGGAAGGCCACGTGCGCGGGAAGGCCGCGACTCGGGACCATCGGGCCGCGGCTGGGCGGCAAGGCCCACTCAGGAAGCAGCGGGCTGGCCTCACAGGCCTGGCAGACACCAGCCTGACCTCTGACCTCCGACGACAGCGTGCTGGGGCTGCCTCCCCGTCACCCCCCCAGATCGTAACTGCCAGAGGCAAAGGGCAAGTGGCCAGGGGCCCAGGGAAAGCGGGGTTTCCTCAGCGGGACGCGCCCGGCTCTTACCCGGGGAAGCCACTGCGCTGTCACCCTGGCCACTCAGGAGGCTGAGGTCTGAGGATCTGGGTGCGAATCCAACCCCGGCAGGAAAGCAGGGGCCAGGGATGGAGCAGCCTGGGTCCTCGCACCCCAGTCCCAGCTCCCCCCCTTCCTCTCAACCCCCTCCCCAGGTCTGGGCTGTCACTTCCCTGCCCGCCCCCCTGTGCTGGCCTCTGCGGCCCTCGGAGCCCGAGCCGGGGACGGTTTGGGTGAGCTGGCCGCCAGCCCCCCACGGGGGGACAGCTGGACTCGGAACCCGGCTGGGTTCTGTCCAAAGCTTGCTCGTGTCTTCCCAGCCAGCCTAGAATAAGAGTCTGCCTGTGTAAACAGCATGTGTTGAGTCGCTGCCCAGATGGCCGTCTCGGGCCAGCCGCAGCTTCAGAATCATTTTAGAGAGGAAAATGTTATGTCGATGCGCCGCAGGACCTTTGCGCCGGCAGGAGAACCGACCGAAGACCAGCCCGGCTGGCTGGGCTCAGAGCTGCCTGCTCCTCTCCCAGCCGTGGGTTCTAATCCAGCCCAGCCCCAGTGCCCTCCGGATGGGCGTGCTCTCGCAGGCTGGTGTGTCCCCGCAGCCCTGGCACGGGACCGGCACAAACACCACTGCCAAATGCATGACGACCAGCGGCCAGACAGGACAGGGGTCAGCTGGGCCGCAGTGACCTCCCAGCTCCTCGGAGGCGGAGAGCGGAGGGTCGAGGTTCAAAGCCAGCCCAGGCAGGAAAGGCCACGAGACTCTGAACTCCCGTGAACCAGCAAAAACTGCAAGAAGAGCCGTAACTCAAGTGGTAAAGCACCAGCCTTGAGTAAAGACACTGAGGGACAGCACCCAAGCCCTAATCTCAAGCCCCAGATGGACAGACAGACACACGCACGCATACACACACACACACACACACACACACACACACACACGGCCAGCCCAATGCGTGCCAGGTGCTTTGCTGTGATCTACAACCTGCCACGCGGCTGGCTCCTCCCCGGCCCCTCCCAGGCACAGGTAGTACTGAGTGCTGGGGTGCTGGGTACTGGGTGCTGGGTGCACACGGCATGTGGCAAGCTCTGCCTCACGCTGTCAGCTTTTTTTTTTTTTTTTCGCCAGTCCTGGGCCTTGGACTCAGGGCCTGAGCACTGTCCCTGGCTTCTTCCCGCTCAAGGCTAGCACTCGGCCACTTGAGCCACAGCACCACTTCTGGTTTTTTTTCTGTTTATTGGTGCTGAGGAATCGAACCCAGGGCTTCATGTGTACGAGGCGAGCACTCTACCTCCCCAGCCCCGTGTCAGCTTTTTTATTTGTGGCTTTTTATTTAATATCCAGAAGTAAATATCGTTTGGAACAATTAAGAAGACCGTAACACATCGGCACGTGGAGGGAGGGGAAGGATGCAGCTGTTGTAAAAGAAATCACTCCTGGTCACATTCAGTCAGGACCCGGGGGAGGGGCCGCATGGCCACCCGGGAAAGGGGGGGACGGGAGCTGCGGGGGCCGGGAGGGGAGGAGAGCCAGGCCTGGCCACCACACGGGGCAGGACACGGGCACCCCACCAACAGCCCCACCGACCCCTGTCCTCCCCCCTCCCCTGGGGCCTTGCAGCAATGACTCCCCATAACTAGGCCACAAGGCCCAGGCCCCTCTTCAAAGAAGAACACGGGCCAGCCACCTGGAAAGAAGGTTCCAGAACGTTCCTGAATCAACAACGGAGAGGTGTGTGTGTTCCAAGGACTGCCCGAGGAGTCGCGGGAACGTTGTTTCTGGAGTACAGCTTACCCCCGGACGCACAGTTTGGGGGGTACACCTGGGAGGCTCTCAGCCAGGCCCCCATTTGTCCCCAAACCAACAGGGCCCTGGCTGCCTGTGTCACCCCTCCTACCCACGGGGCGGGGTAACACCCTCATCACCCCCCCACCACGCCCTGCCCAGCCCGCGCCCAGCCCACGCCCAGCCCGGCCACCGCCAAGCCCAGACCCGGGGCTGAAGGAAGGAGTGGCTACGCCGGGCCCCCTCCTTCCCAGCCAGCATGGGGTGCAGGGGGGCCTGCTGCCCCGGGTGGGGCGGGGCGGGGCCCCCGAGACCCAGGGCCGATGCTGGGGACGCGCTGGGGGGGGGGTGCCGCCCACATGCCCGTCACTGGCCAAGCCCACACTCCGGACAGCGGTGCCGGCAGACGGGCCAGGGCGAGGCCCACGGGGGGCGGCGGGGTCCGCGCCCGCACGACCGGGGCTCGAGCCCCGACACACAAGAACGGGGGCCCCGGGGAGCCAGGCCCCCAGTGAGGCTGGGCACTTAGCCATGGCGGTCCCCTCTCTTACAGCCTCTAGAACCGATGCATCCCGAGGCACAGTCTCTGCGATGGAAGGTTCCGGTATGGGGACATTCAGAGGTGGATCTCCCCGCCCCCCCAGCAGGGAGCCTGGTCACCTGCGGCTGGGGTGTGCACAGAAGCCGCTCTCAATACTGAGCGGGCGGGGTGCAGATGGCCCCCACCTAGCGGCTGACATCTGGGGTCCGAAGTTTGAGGCCGGCCGGGCGGAAAAGTTTGTGAAATAATGTCTCCACTAAAACAACCAAGGAAACGGCCAGCGGGGCCGCGGCGCCAGGGTTAGAACGCGAGCCTTGAGCTCCGGCCCGAGTTCAAGTCCCCGTCCTGGTGAAGCGATGACGCTAATGAATGCGCCGCCCGTCCTGTTCTGCAGTGTTCCACGTGAAGCCTCTCTGCCGCTGGCCCCTGCGGTGGAGTTACGCAGCTGTCCTTACCCAGCTGGCTTTTGAACTTGTTCTGCCGGGTCCTGATCACCCCTGAAGCCCCGCCCCTCCCCTGCAGCGTCTCCTCCCATTGGGCCACCCGATGGGTAGGTATGGTTTCCAGTGAAGATCAAGACACCCCAGCCCAACTGTTGTGATTTGTTCGGGCTTCGCTCTGACCCCCATCCACGGGGTGGGGGGGGTCCTGGGCTTGTCCGCCTCTCCCATGTGGTCCTCTCTCGCTCTCTCACGTCCCCTAGTCAGTAGGGATTAACCGCAGGAGTGGAGACCCCAGGGAGCCTCAGTTCGCGTGTGGTCGCAGGACGCCCTGTCCCCTTCCCATCTCAGGGAAGTCACGCGCTCAATAAATCTTTTCTAATTTTCCCGAGTGTCTCACCGCCTGCCCATCTTTTTTTTGGCCAGTCCTGGGCCTTGGACTCAGGGCCTGAGCACTGTCCCTGGCTTCTTTCCGCTCAAGGCTAGCACTCTGCCACTTGAGCCACAGCGCCCCCTCTGGCCGTTTTCTCTATATGTGGTGCTGGGGAATCGAACCCAGGGCCTCATGTATATGAGGCAAGCTCTCTGCCACTAGGCCATATCCCCAGCCCCCGCCTGCCATCTGTGGACCCCACAACACGGTGCACACACGCGTGTACGCACGCACGCACGCACGCACGCACAGAGGATGCGGAGGAGGGGCTGACGCTTGCATCACACTGAAACTGCCGGGATTTTAGAACGAAGCTGTTTAATCTGTAAAAACCCTTCCGCTGAAAAGCTCCCGCCTCCTAGGAGAGCTCAGCCCGGAACATTCCAGAGGACAGGCACGGCGGAGTCCCGGGGGGCGGCGCCCGAGGGTGGGGGGGGGGCGGTGCCCGGCCCCGGCTGGCGATGGCCCGGGCGCCTTCTGAAGGAGCTGAGCAGCAGGTCAGCCCGTCGCCTCGTCAAAGGGTCCCGCCGCGCGATCACGCGGACGCCCTCCCCCGGGCGGGGGCGGGGGGCGGGGGGCGGGGGGGGGGGCGGGGGGGCGAAGGCCGGCGCATCTCCCGCGTGGCTTGCGCGTGGCTCTCGGGGGGCGCAGCGGCCACACGCGGATCCGGACCCCGGCCCGGCTGCCCGTCACTCCGTGTCCTTGTACTTGGAGAACAGGTTGTAGAGAACCCTCAGCGTGGACTTGAGGTCCAGGTTCACCACGTCTGCAGACGACACAGAAACCACCCTGGCTGAGCCCCCGGGCCCTCCACACAGCCTCGGGGGGCTGCCCTGGGCTCCACCAACCCCGACCCCCTCCCGGCCTCCCGACGGCCGTAGTGCTGTCCACGCAGATGGTCTCCTTCAGCCCCTGGGGACCAGGGATCCCCCAGGGCTCACCCCGCCCCACCCCACGGGCAGCCAGCCGCCCGCCCGCCCCTGGCTTTGGCCTGGCACGGCGGGTCCGCCCGGCAGCCCGGGCCTACCTTCCGGGCGAGCCTTGGGCTTCTTGAGGCCTCCTTCCAGCATCAGCTCAAAGGCGAAGGCCACGTTGTGGACCTGCCGGGAGGAGGGCGGTCGGAGCCGTGGGGGGCAGGACGGGGGCCCCCGGGAGCCCCCCCCGGGAGCCCCCGTGCCGGTCCCGGGCCCTCGTGACTGCAGGGCAGAGGTGCCACGCACTGCCACGGCCCACGGCTGCCAAGTGCCGGCTCTGCCCGGCAGGGGCGAGACGCAGGGAGGACACGTCCCCCTCCCCCCCCCGTGAGCACGCGCGGGGCCCCCACTGTCCCCACCACTGTCCCCCGCGAGCACGCGCGTCCCCACAGGGCACGCAGGCTCCGGGAGCAGCGCCCGGCCTCCCGGGGGCACCAGGCACTGGGGGACACCGAGTGACGGCCGCGAATCCCAGCCTGCGGGCCTCGGCCCGGACCCCGGCCGGCCAGCAGACACCCCCAAGATGCCCTGAGCGCCTCTCCGTCTCTGCCTCCATCTGTCTCTCTCACTGTCTTCCTCTGTCTGTCTGTCTGTCTCTCTCTCTCTCTCACACACACACACACACACACACACACCTGTAAAAACTATGGGCCCACAGAAAAGTCCTCAAGAAATAAGGCAAAGTGTGATGTACTTCAGATTGCTTTTGCCCTTCCTCAGTCTTTCTTTCCACCTCTTCCTCCCTCCCTCCTCCCTCCCTCCCTTCCTTCCTCTCCCCCCCCCCCCCCCCGCCCCAGTACTCGGGCTCATACTCAGGGTCTGGATGCCCCCTTAGCTTTTTCCCTCAAGGCTGGTGCCGGCTTGTCGCTGGCTAATGGAGGTGACCTCCAGGGCCGTGCTGGCCTGGACAGAGTTCCTTGGATCTCAGCCCCACCCCCACCCCCCATGTCCCTGGGGTTGCAGGCCTGGGGCTCGGAGCTCAGCCCCCACCACCCCCCCCCCGGGGTTGCAGGCCTGGGGCTCGGATCTCAGCCCCCCCCCCCCGTCCCTGGGGCTCGGATCTCAGCCCCCCCCACCCCCGGGGTTGCAGGCCTGGGGCCTCGGAGCTCAGCCCCCACCACCCCCCCCCGGGGTTGCAGGCCTGGGGCCCGGATCTCAGCCCCCCCCCCCGTCCCTGGGGCTCGGATCTCAGCCCCCCCCCACCCCCCGGGGTTGCAGGCCTGGGGCTCGGATCTCAGCCCCCCCCCCACCCCCGGGGTTGCAGGCCTGGGGCCCGGATCTCAGCCCCCCCCCACCCCCGGGGTTGCAGGCCTGGGGCCCGGATCTCAGCCCCCTCCCCCCGTCCCTGGGGCTCGGATCTCAGCCCCCCCCACCCCCGGGGTTGCAGGCCTGGGGCTCGGATCTCAGCCCCCCCACCCCCGGGGTTGCAGGCCTGGGGCTCGGATCTCAGCCCCCCCACCCCCGGGGTTGCAGGCCTGGGGCTCGGATCTCAGCCCCCCCACCCCCGGGGTTGCAGGCCTGGGGCTCGGATCTCAGCCCCCCCACCCCCGGGGTTGCAGGCCTGGGGCCCGGATCTCAGCCCCCCCACCCCCGATTGCAGGCCTGGGGCTCCAGGCGGCTGAGGGACAGCGCTGCAGTCCCACCATGCCGGTTTCTACTTTCTGGAGGCCGCGCCCCGGCGCGGAGCCGGCCTGGCCCCTGGCCACGGGGCGGCCGCCAGGGCAAGGACTCCCCCCTACACACACACACCCCCCCCCCCCCGCGCACCTTCTGATCAAAGCTGTCGGGAGTCAGGTAGAAGTTGTGGAGGGGGACGAAGTAATCTTCCAGCAGCCCCATGAGCAGCACCAGGTAGACGCCATCTGCGAACTGCAGAGCAGAGGTGACATGGGTGACGCTGGGGACAGGCGGGGGGGGCGGGGGGGCGGCTAACACCGGAGACCTTCCTGCCGCCGGCTGCCTGGGGAGCCCCACGCAGCCGTGCTGAGACACCGGTGTGCTCCGCCCCGGGGAAATCCCACACTCAAATGCCCCCTTGATGTTTGTGCCAGTACCGGGACTTGAACTCGGGGTCACAAGCTCTCCCTTGGCTTTTCACTCGAGGCCAGCTACGCCTCTGATTCCTGCTTTTTTGCTGTTTAATTAAACATAAGAGTCTCTCGGATGCGCTGGCCCAGGCTGGCTTTGAACCTTCCACCCTCAGATCTCGGCCTCCGGGTCGCAGACGCGAGCCACCAGCGCCTGGCTCTGAATTGAACGTTTAAGACAATTAAGGACACAATTCTGTTCCGCGGCACGCGGCCAACGCCCCTGCGTGGCCAGGCAGTCAGAGGTCGCCACCACTAGAGCAGACCCACCGGACGGCAGGGGTCTAGAAGATTCTCGAGCAAGGCACCCCGGGGGGGGGAGGGCTGGGACGCCCAGGACAGCCAGGAGGCCCCCGGCTTCCCCCGGCCAGCCGCGTGAAACGGGCGGGCGAGTGAGAAGGGAAGTTGCTTCACTAAACCACCCCGGCCTCCCGGGCCGCCCCCCCCCGCCCCCCCCGCGTCCGAGCGCCGCTGCAGGGGTGCAGAGCCCCAGCGGCCGGGCCTCGGGAGAAGCTGCTGAGCGACGCAGCGCGAGAGCGGCCCGCACCCCCCATCTGTGATCCTCGGCACACGGAGGCTGAGGGGGGGGGGGGGGGAGGGGGGGGACCGTGGGGCGAGGCCGCCGCGCAGACCAGCCCCAGGGGCACCGGAGGTCCCCGTCTCGCCCGTCTCGCCCGTCTCACGCGCCCGTCGCCCCAGCAACCACAGAGAAGCCCAGGCCGGCGGCAGACCGCAGCCCCGGCTCCGACTTAAAAACAACCAGGGCGTCGGGCACAGCGGCTCGCGACTGTTCATCCTAGCCCCTCGGGAGGCTGAGGTCCAGGGATCTCGGTTCAAAGCCAGCCCGGGCAGGAGAGCCTATGGGGACTCCGATCTCCAATTCACTTCCAAAAAACAGCGGGAAACGGGGCCGTGGCTCACGCGGTAGAGCGCTAGCCTGGAGCAACAAAGCTCGAGGAGCGGTGCCCAGGCCCTAAGTTCAAGACCCAGGACCGGCAAAGAAAACAAAAACCAGACAAAACCAAGCAGTGAGCGGCCTGGCAGTAAGTGGCTCAGGGCGCAGCGCCAGCCGACCAAGTGTGAGGTCTTGAGTTCGAGTCCTAGTACTGAAAGCAAGCAAAGGCGAGGGGAGGGAAGGGCTTGCGAGGGGTGGGCGAGCAGCGGGCCAGGTTTCTGGGGACGCTGAATTTAACACGACGGCGGCGACCTGACCCCGAGCCTCGGCTTGCTCTGCGTAACCAGTGTGGGGTGCGGAAGGCGGAGGGAGGTCCACCCTGAGGACGGGGGCCAGGCTGGACAAGCCGGGTCCTCAGATCTGGATGCCCGGGAGGCCGAGGCCTGGAGGACCATTTTTCAAGGCCAATCCAGGCAGAAGAGTCTGAGAGAGAGACTCCATCTCCAAGGAACCAGCAAAATGCCAGGCTGGGGGCATGGCTCAGGCGGTAGAGCGCCAGCCGCGCATGAGAAAGCCCAGCGAGCAGGAGGCTGAGTGAAAACTCCAGAAATGGGGAAGAGGGGAGGGGGGAGGGGGAGGCCCATAATATATTTAGGGGAATATATATATATATATTTTTTTTTTTACAAATGGGCGGCGGCACAGCACAGCCCGCCATCCCTTAAGGAAGTGCATCCACGCAGATCAGACATCTTGAAAGGGACGCACCCACCCTCACCAGCTGTCTGGAGAGCTGGGGGGAGGACCGGAGGGGGGGGAGAGAAGCCGGGGGTGGGTGGGGAGAGAAGCAAGCCCGCCTTCACGACGCAGCCCCAGGTGACCCAGCAAACAGCAAATGTGCAAGCCACTCGCGGAGGGCCCAAAAACGACAGACGTGCTCGCGAATGTTGCACGCGTAAGGGCACACCTTATAAAAACAAACAACCAGCCCGGAACCCGAGCCACTGGGGAAGCCGGGACCCGGGCATCACGGTTCAAAGCCACGCTGGGCGGCAAAGTCACAAGTGGAGTTGTGGCTCGGGTGGGAGAGCACCAGCCTTGAATAAAAAAGCCGAGCGAGGGTGCGCGACGCTGAGTTCAACCGCAGTCCCTGACACACGCGCGTGCGCACGCCCCGCAGAGCCGTCCCGGGGGGAGGACACGCGCGCCCAGCTCC
>NC_063161.1:3759377-3825773 GCF_023159225.1 Perognathus longimembris pacificus | reverse complement strand
CCTCCGGAGCTCGGAGGGCCACCGTGGCCGGTTTCTCAGCCTCCGCGGCCAGGCGCGGAGCCTCTGGGGGGGGGGTCCCCAAGGCGAGGCCGGAGCCCCAGCCGGGCGCGGCCCGGAGCGGAGCGGGGCACCGCGAGCCGGAGCCCTCACAGCCCCCACGCGGCTGCCCCAGCGCCAGCGCCGCCTCCCCGGACGGCTGGAGCGTCAGATGAAGAACATCAAATAATTGTTTAACAGGATTAAAGCAGCCGGCGGGGGGGGGGGGGGGGGGAGGGAGGGCTGGAAATATGAGTAATGAACAAGAGATTCCCAAAATAGATTTGAGGAAGAATGAAATACAATCTCTAGAAATCAATAAGACAGTAATTGAGTAAATTGGCGCAATGACTCTGGAAAGCAATTGGCACGCGCCAGAGATGACAAGGATCGCCTGACCCGGGCCACCCGCGTCCCAGGAGACAGGTGCCAACCAGGGTGTTCCTGGGGACACTGATCCTAACAGCAAAACAACATGAGGGAGGGCGGGAGGGAGGGAGGGAGAGAGGGAGGGAGGAGGCAAGAAGGAAGGAAAGGAAGAAGGAAGGGAAGAAGAAAGGGGGGAAGGGAGGGAGGACGGAAGGAAGAGAAGAAGGAAGGAAGGAAAGAAGGAGGGAAGGAAGGAAGGGAGGGAGGGAGAGAGGGAGGCAAGGAGGGAAGGAGGGAAGGAAGGAGAGAGGGAGGAAGGGAGGAGGGAAGGAAGGAAAGGAGGAAGGAAGGGAGGGAGAGAGGAAGGGAGGGAGGGAGGAAGGAAGGAAGAGAAGAAGGAAGGCAGGCAGGAAGGAAGGAGGGAAGGAAGGAAGGCAGGAAGGTAGGAAGGAAAGAAGGCAGGCAGGCAGGAAGGCAGGCAGGCAGGAAGGAAGAAAGGAAGGGAGGGAGGGAGAGAGGGAGGGAAGGCAGGCAGGCAGGCGGGAAGGCAGGAAGGAAGAAAGGAAGGGAGGGAGGGAGAGAGGGAGGGAAGGCAAGCAGGCAGGCAGGCAGGCAGGCAGGCAAGTGGGCAGGCAGGCAGGCAGGCAGGCAGGCAGGCGCAGGCAGGCAGGCGGGCAGGCGGGCAGGCGGGCAGGTGGGCAGGCAGGCAGGCAGGCAGGTGGGCAGGCAGGCAGGTGGGCAGGCGGGAAGGCAGGCAGGGGGAAGGCGGGCAGGCAGGCAGGCTGGTCTGACAGCCCGGCCACCTGGGCCTCCGGGCACTCTGGGCTCCGGGCGCTCTGGGCTGCGATCCTCTCCGGGCGTCTGACCCGCGGGCCCCCTCACCGTGCAGGACTTCCCAGCCGTCTGCCTGGCCTGCAGAGCCGCTGGCCTCCTCGTTAGGGGCCACTGCCCTGGCCTCTGCTCATGCAGGGGCTCTGCCAGCCCTTCCCCCGCCACGCTGGTGGGGCTCCCCCTCCCCACGCCAGGATCAGACGGGCCGGGGCCATGGGAGCCCCTGAGCAAGGCGGCCTTGGGGAGCGATCCCCGCTCTCCAGCCCAGAGCTGCTCCGCGGCGTCATGGAGGGAGGAATTCCTCCCCAGGGCTGCGCGGAGCTGAGGCTGGGCTTCATTTTAGGGGTGAGAAGGTTTCTGGGTAAACCTGGGCCTGGCCAGCCGCCCTTACTAAGCCTTTCTTTCAGAGCCACTAGAGGTTAGCTGGTGTTCAAGCCTGGAAGAAACCTCTGGTGTCCTCAGTTTCCCCTCGGGGTCTAGGGTCACCCGCCGCCCCCCCCCAGTGAGGAAGGGCTCCCACTCCCCCAGGAGTGATGGGGGTCCTGAAGACAGGTGCTGGGGTCAAGGGGAACTCACTGCTTAAAACCCCTGGGGCAGGGGGGTGGCCGTGGGGTGCGCAGTTTCCAGGAACCTGAGGAGCCAGCCCCCCCCCCGGCCCAAGCTGGCACAGCACCCGTGAAGCCTCAGTCAGCACCTGGCCAGATTCGGGGTGGGGGGGCCTCGCTGGACCCCCAGGCCACACCGGAGCTGACCTGCGCGCCGCGCCCCAGAGGCCGGGGCCCACACACCAGCCGGGCCACGGGCTCTGAGGACGCCGCTGGGACCGACGGTGACAGGGCCACGCGCCCGGGCCGGGGAGCCGGGACGGCCTCTGCGTGCCCTTCCCCAGGCCGCAGGGGCGACACTGGGGTTCTGCCTGCCCGCCAGCTCCAGGACCGCCATGTGGTTCTGATCCCCACGAGCTCAGCACCCCACTGAGGGAGGAATAAAACCCAAGGTGCACTCCCTCTCCCATCATGCCCTCTCCCAGCACTCCCCTCGTCTAGCACGCCCCATTCCCAGCACTCCCATTCCCAGCACGCCCCTCTCCCAGCACGCCCCTCTCCCAGCATGTCCCTCTCCCAGAATGCCCCAGCACGCCCCTCTCCCAGAATGCCCCTCTCCCAGCACGCCCTCTCCCAGAATGCCCCTCTCCCAGAATGCCCCTCTCCCAGCACGCCCCTCTCCCAGAATGCCCCTCTCCCAGCACGCCCCTCTCCCAGAATGCCCCTCTCCCAGCACGCCCCTCTCCCAGAATGCCCCTCTCCCAGCACGCCCCTCTCCCAGAATGCCCCTCTCCAGCACGCCCCTCTCCCAGCACGCCCCTCTCCCAGCACGCCCCTCGCCCAGCACGCCCCTCTCCCAGAATGCCCCATTCCCAGCATGCCCCTCGCCCAGCACGCCCCTCTCCCAGCACGCCCCTCTCCCAGCACGCCCCTCTCCCAGCACGCCCCTCACCCAGCACGCCCCTCTCCCAGCATGCCCCTCACCCAGAATGCCCCTCTCCAGCACGCCCCTCTCCCAGCACGCCCCTCTCCCAGAATGCCCCTCTCCCAGCACGCCCCTCTCCCAGAATGCCCCTCTCCCAGCATGCCCCTCTCCCAGCACGCCCCTCTCCCAGCACGCCCCTCTCCCAGCATGCCCCTCTCCCAGCACGCCCCTCTCCCAGCACGCCCCATTCCCGGCATGCCCCTCTCCCAGCATGCCCCTCTCCCAGTCCCTCCCGTGGGCCTGGGCTGCCTGTGCACAAACAGCTCCTCTCTGCTCACCGGGGAGGGAGCCTTGATCCCCAGGCAGTGAGGCTGCCGTCCACTGAGGACGAGGCCCGCACCCGGAGCCCGGCTCTGCTCCCGCGTGCTGGGGCTGCCGCCGGAGCCACCGCCCTCCGCACGCGCTTACCGGTCCACTGCCGTTCCAGTCCTCTGCTGTTTGTTTCAGGCGGACGCTGTGCGCGATACCTTAGCCCGCACGCGTGCCCGCACCGCCCCGAGGCCCGGCACAGCGGCAGCGGCTCCGGGTGGAACCCTCAAAGTCCTGTGCCGCGACTGGGGGTGTGTCCTTGCTCCTCCCTGTCCCCTCCCCCTTCCGCCTCCTGGCCTCCATGACGGAGCAGCCCTGCTCCTCCGCGGGCGGGCGGTGGCCTGGGCCTGGGACACCGGGAGCCATCGTCCTTCCCGGCCCCAATGCCCTCTGGGTTCCTCACCACAGGGACTAGGTCCAGCAGGGGGCCCTGGGGGGGGATGGGCCCCCCTCCCCCGCTGTACCTGGACCACAGAAGAAGCCAAATCTGAGCAGGGGCTAAACAATGCCGGACCGTCCACCGCCAGCCCAACCGGGCAGGGAGAGCAAGAGCCCCGTGGATGTCTGCACACACACACCACACGTGCACACACATTTGCACACACATGGGCATGCCTGCACACACACGTACCTTAATGGCTCTGGCTAGGGGAAGTCATTAGAAGGAAGGAGCAGCCTCCAGACCCCGCTACGGTGGTTTAATGTCTGTGCTCCCAGCTCCAGGACACGGGGTCCTTCCCCGTCACCCCCGCAGGGCTGAGGCATCCCCCAGAGATGGGAGGCTGTGGTTCTGGGGGAACAACTGAACCCAGCGTCTTCCCGGCGTGTACGTTGGTGTGAAGCCACTGGGGCTTCAGGGCTGCTTGTGACGGGGCGACACCGGCACTCACCCGACTCCACCAGCGTGCAGGTGACGCCCAGGGTGTACCCAGCACGGACCGGCTCAGCGGCTGTGCCTCGGGGGTGTCTCCGCGTCTGCGATCCTTCGTCCCAGGTGTGGAGGGGGATGGCCTTCCTAACCTTCCAGTCCAGCTCCTCCCGCGGGAAGGTGGGTGCTGGGTGCCCCCCCCCACGCCGCTGAAGCCCGCTTGGGTTCTCTGCGGCTGGGGGCGCCCGGTCTGACTCCATGTCAAGTGGGGGGCCCCGGGCCAAAGATCTGGGAAGTGCCGGTGGTCGTTTTGAACCCAGGAAATAGGGGGGTGTCCTGAGCGCAGGCCTGCTGGTGGCTCCCCCACTTCCCCCCCCCCCCGCCTCCTCGCTGCCCCAGGTGGAGAGCGAGCGTGCACTTGAGCTTGCCCGTTTTCCTCGTTTACACGCGGCCCCGCCCGGGCTCTAGCGGGACAAGAAGCGGCGCCTCCTGTTGCTCGGGTTTTTTGTTATTTGTTCTTCTTCGTTGTGATCCCGAGGAGCGCACGGTAGAGGGGAACACGGTGCCCTCGGCTGAGCAGAAGACGCGGCCTCTGCCTCCTTCGGTGCTCCTTGCGGTGGGTCTCAAAGGTTTCACCAACAAAAGCCCCGATCTTCATGCAGATTGCGTTCTCATTTGGAAAAGCAGACAGGAAACGGGGAATAAGCAAACCGTGCAATGGCCATGGAGACAACGAAGAGTGGGCGCAGGAAGAGGGAACGTGCTTATCCAGAGATCCGCCCTCCTCTGCACCCAACATCCAGGCCGTCTAGCCCTGCGTGACCAGGCAGCCAGCCATCAACCCCTCACCACCCCCACCCACCCACCCATCCACCCACCCACCCACCCAAACCGCGTATCCATCTATATCCATCCATCCATCCATCCATCCGCTCATCACCCATCCATCCATCCAAACCGCGTATCCATCTATATCCATCCACCATCCACTCCGTCCATCCACCCATCCACCCATCCACCCATCCATCCACCCACCCATCCATCTACCCATCCACCCACCCATCCACCCATCCACCCACCCATCCACCCATCCATCCATCCATCCATCCACCCACCCATCCACCCATCCACCCGTCCATCCACCCATCCACCCATCCACCCATCCATCCACCCATCCACCCATCCATCCATCCATCCATCCACCCATCCACCCACCCATCCACCACCATCCATCCACCCACCCTCCACCCACCCATCCACCCATCCATCCACCCACCAGTCCATCCACCCGTCCACCCATCCGTCCACCCATCCATCCATCCATCCATCCACCCATCCACCCATCTATCCACCCACCCACCCACCCACCCATCCATCCACCCATCCACCCATCCATCCACCCATCCACCCACCCACCCACCCAAACCGCGTATCCATCTATATCCATCCATCCATCCATCCATCCGCTCATCACCCATCCATCCATCCAAACCGCGTATCCATCTATATCCATCCACCCATCCACCCGTCCATCCACCCATCCACCCATCCATCCATCCATCCACCCATCCACCCACCATCCACCCATCCATCCATCCATCCATCCACCCATCCACCCACCCATCCACCCATCCATCCACCCACCCATCACCCATCCACCCGTCCATCCACCCATCCACCCATCCACCCATCCATCCACCCATCCACCCATCCATCCATCCACCCATCCACCCACCCATCCACCCATCCATCCACCCATCCGTCCACCCACCCGTCCATCCACCCGTCCACCCATCCGTCCACCCATCCACCCACCCATCCACCCATCCACCCGTCCATCCACCCATCCACCCATCCACCCATCCACCCATCCTTCCACCCATCCATCCACCCATCCACCCACCCATCCACCCACCCATCCACCCATCCATCCACCCACCGGTCCATCCACCCGTCCACCCATCCGTCCACCCATCCATCCATCCATCCATCCATCCACCCATCCACCCATCTATCCACCCACCCACCCACCCACCCACCCATCCATCCACCCATCCACCCATCCATCCACCCATCCACCCACCCATCCACCCATCCACCCACCCACCCATCCATCCATCCATCCACCCATCCACCCATCCACCCACCCATCCACCCATCCACCCATCCACCCATCCATCCACGCATCCATCCACCCATCCACCCATCCATCCATCCACCCTTCTACCCATCCATCATCCACCCATCCACCCACCCACCCATCTAAACCGCGTATCCATCTATATCCATCCATCCATCCATCCATCCGCTCATCACCCATCCATCCATCCAAACCGCGTATCCATCTATATCCACCCATCCACCCACCCATCCACCCATCCACCCACCCACCATCCACCCATCCACCCACCCATCCACCCATCCACCCATCCAAACCGCGTATCCATCTATATCCATCCATCTATCCACTCATCACCCACCCATCCACCCATCCACCCACCCATCCATCCATCCACCCATCCACCCACCCATCCATCCATCCACCCTTCCACCCACCTATCCGTCCACCCACCCACCCACACATCCACGCATCCAAACCACGTATCCATCTATATCCGTCCGTCCACCCATCCACGCATTCGCAGTCCATCCATCCACCCATCCATCCTGCATCTGGGCCTCCACCCGTCCACTTACCCTTCATCCACGTATCCATCCTCCTACCCTGCAACATCCAGCCCCACGCCAAGCCCTGTGCCTGGCCCCCGACCTCAGGGGCGTGGGCACACGGGACGTGTCCCCTACGGTGGCCTCCCCGGTGTACTTTGCGCTGAACTCCTTAATTCTCCATGTCCCAGGGACATGCCACCGGATGAGAGGAAAGCCGCAGCTGCCGTCGCCCCCAAACTGGGCTTGGCGGCTGGGGCGACCGCAGGTGTGTGGGGGTCATCCGGGAGGGCGGGCTCGGGACCCTACGGGACACGGTGGCCCGCGTGGCGGCGTCATCTGAAATGCCTGGGCGCGGCCGGGCGGGGCGCAGCCCTGATGGAGGCTCCCGGCCTTGCTCGGGAGGTGGCGCGGGCGCTATTTTTGGACTCTGGGGGTTTTAATAAAAGAACAGCTCGGTAGCTTTGGGAGGCCATCTGCTCGCACGCGCGGCGAGGCCAGCGGGAGCAGCGCCGTCGGAGCAGCCCGGGGAGAGGAGGCGGGGCGCGCGGTCTCTGGGGGCGGGGACGCGAGGGAGGGGGTCCTCCTTGGGGGTCGTGGAGGCCGAGACATCTGTGGACGACCCAGAAGGCCGTGCCAGAAGTGGCTGGGACACAGGGCCCCTGGGTCCCGTCACCTCACCCCCCAAACCTCCTCTGCTCCCCTCGCTTTCCAGCGCCCACGTCCTGGATCCTCCATTCCCAGGCCGCCGTCCGTGGCCGGCCGGCCCGGCGGCTTCCCCGCAGGCCGGGTCCAGCCGGTTAGGCCCAGCCGGCCCTCCGTGCCCAGGCTCCTTCCGCCCCGCACCCCCTGCTCGGCCTGTGACGTTTCCCCCTCATGGTCACAAAATGGCTGCTGGGATGGAGGCACCGGCCGCTTCATTCCGAGTAGGAGGAAGAGCGCAAAGGTCAAAGGAAGGAAAAATGGCAGCCGGCTGTGGTTCATCTCACAGAGCTTTCTGGAAGTCGTCCCCGGTGGCTTCTTCAATCCCAATCTTTTGGCTAGAACAAGGGAAAGCAAGGTGCAGAGAGCAAGCGCTTTGCGGAGGGGCATGACAAGTCTGGGGGAAACAGAGACCGTGGGCGTGGCTGGGCGGGGTGGGGGGCACCTGCGGCCCCTGGGCCCGAGCTGGGGGGAGGGCGATGGGCAGGAGGGCCCGGGCCTCCTCCCACCCCCCCCCCCCGCCGCCCTCCCCGCGGGGCCTGCCGCTCTCAGCCCGGCTCCGCCAGCCCTTGTGTAACCAGGGCCCTGGACGGCCTCCCAGCCCCGCAGCCGCGCCTGCCGTTATCTCCGTGTAACCAGCCTCTGCGGGCGATCGCAGCCTCCAATTGAGACGCCGCCTTGACAAATGGAGCGCGGAGGGGCCGGAGGGCGGCCGTTCCCTTAATGACATTCCGGAATCTCCCGTTTATCTCTCGCCTGCCGCCCCGCAGGCCCCGCGCGCGGAGCGCGGCGTTCAAGCGGATGGATGGACGGATGGACGGATGGACGGATGGACGGATGGACGCTCCTGGCTCCCCAGGCCCCCCGCCCCCTCTGCTCGCTCAGCCATTCCCCCCCCCCCCCCGCGCTTTGCCTCCCTCCCCCCCCACCCCACCCCAGCATGTGGCTTTGCCTGGCCACCGGCCAGCCTGCGGTGCCAGTACGTGGCTCCAACCTGGACCGCGGGGACCTCGGCCTCTGCCGCTCGCCGGCCACATTATGCTAATCCCCACCTCGACACATTGCCTGCATCATGGCGGCCTATTTTTAAAGCTCTCAAAGCCAGGGAGCCCAGCCCGAGCTTCTCAGCCTGGACAGCACGTCCTTGGCTTGGGGTGTTCGTTGAGGAAGGGAGCCTTTGTAGGGAGGGAATTGGGGCTGGAATGAAGGCCTGGGGGCGGGGGGGGGGGAGGCTGTTTCTAGAGACCCTGGGGATGAGGGAGAGACAGAGAGAGAAGAAAGGAGAGGGGGAGGGAAGGAGGGAAACAGAGACAGAGACAGAAAGATCCACAGACTTTTTGTAGATACCCTTGATCCCATTATTAAAGATTTTTTTTTAATCCCAGTTTTCTAGAGTTCTTGTCATGAATGGATTTTAAGCTTTCTCAACCGTCCTTTTGTATGTGTGTTTGTTTGTGCTGGTACTGGGGCTTGAACTCAGGGCCTGGGCGCTGTCCCTGAGCTTTTCCCCTCAAGGCTAGCGCTCTACCACTTGAGCCACAGCGCCACTTCCGGCTTTTTTCTATATATATGTGGTGCTGGGGAATCGAACCCCGGCCTTCATGTATACGAGGCGAGCGCTCTACCGCTAGGCCACATCCCCAGCCCCTCTTCTGGCTTTTGGATCGTTATTTGGAGACAGGAGTCTCACGGATTTTCCTGGCCTGACCGGCTTCGAACCGCGATCCTCAGATCTCAGCCTCCTTAGTAGCCGGGGTGACAGGCGCGAGCCGCCACCCTGTCTTGTTGAAATGGACGCGTACTTGTTCTCCTCCTTTAGCCATTAATGGGATCAACGCCCTTGGCCATGTGCTTGCTCCGTCGTCCATGTTTCATTTCGGATTTTGCATCCGTGTTTCTGAGGGGTTTTCCCCGCCGTTTCTCCGCGCTCTTCCTTTTCTCAACCTAGGTTCTCCCACAGAGCCGGAGGGGTGGCCTCCTGCTCTCCCTTCTCCAGAAGCATCTGTGGGAGGGAGGGAGGGAGGGCGGGAGGGAGGGAGGGAGGGAGGGAGGGAGGGAGGGCGGGAGGCGGAGGTGGTCGAGCCCCCTGCTCCCCGTGTAGCTGGCCTTCGATGCGACCACGTGTCACGAACCACAGTGCACTGTCACGTCCTGCCGCAGGCCCGGCTGCCATCGTAGGACGTCCGCCTTTTCTCATCCCGCTGTGATCGAGTTCTTTCTTCCCGCCCGCTTGCCCGCGGGTGATGGAGCTGGGCTCCCTCCGCGGGTGATGGAGCTGGGCTCCCTCCGCGGGTGATGGAGCTGGGCTCCCTCCGCGGGTGATGGAGCTGGGCTCCCTCCGCGGGTGATGGAGCTGGGCTCCCTCTGGCCTCCGTTCCCCAGTCCCGCGCCCCACCCCCTCCCCTGCCCTGGGCTGCCCCCCTTCGCGTCGGCGTGGAGCCCTGGGAATCCAGCGCGCCCGTCCCTGCCTTTCCGCGGGGGAATTTGGCCCATGTAGGGTTAGTCTAATTTCAGACCCGTTTGACGGTTTAAATCTATGGAAGTAGACTTAATCGATGGTTTGGGTCTTCGTTTGCGTGCCTACCCGTCGACCTTCTTCTGACACCCCCCTTCCCCTTCCTCTTTTGGGGGCCCAGCATCTTTCCTCATGTTGCCCCATGCTCTTAGCTGACTCTCCCATCATGGTAGCTTTCCCAGAAAGTTCTCTCTCGTTCCCTCCCTCCCCCAAAATGCCAACCGCCGCTCTCACCAGCAATGCCAAGGATCCACGCGTTTCTACGCGCTTGCCACCCCGCGGCCTGCCCACGTCCACACTCTTGCCCTCGTGGAGGGCCATCGCGCGTGTTTTTCTCTTCGGGGCAGTCCTGGGGTGGGAAGGCAGAACCCGGAGCGTCCACCGTTTAATCGCTCGGCTGCGATTCCACCCCCCGCCCACCCCACCCCCCGCAGCCCAGCTCACAGCCCCCCCCCCCCCACCTTCCCACGGCAGCAAGTCCCGCCGCCTGTCAAAATGGCCCTGCCAAGCTGTCTGTCACCTGGGTGCGTCTGCCGCCCTCGGCCGCTGCCTCGACTCCCGGCCCAGGGCCCGGCGGGGGGGGGGGGGGCGCTCGGTGTTTCTCCAGACACCCTGGGTCCGTCCACCGCCTCCGCCCGGCCGGGACTCAGCCCCGTCTGACAGCACGTCCCATGCGCTCTCCTGCGTTATTAAACTTTCCTCGTCACCAAGTGCGGATTCATTACTGAAGCCATTCTAGCTTATATGTAAAACTAACCGAGGGGAGAAACAGATGAAAAAGTCAGAGCTCGTCCTCTCCGAGTAGGTGGGGGAGGCTTTCATTGTTTTCCGTAGCTGCTATTTTCTCCGTTTCAGGCGTGAACATGTGCTGCTTTTATAAATAGGACAAATCAATACACATTAGCAAACACGGAGTTATGAGGACTACTCGGTGGGTATAAATAGCTGGTATCTGAGAAGGCCCGGGATGGAGGACAACTTGTGAATATCTAAAATGGAAAACAGAAGGAGTGCAGAATGGAAGAGAACGTTCTCTAGTTGTTTTCGGGGGGCCCCCGGAGGCGTGGCTGGAGAGAGCCGCGCGGTTCTCAGGAGGCTGAGACCGGAGGGATCACGGTTCGCAGCCGGCCTGAGCAAGGACGCCTGTAGGGTTCTTATCTCCAACGAACCAGCAAAAAGCCAGAAGTGGAGCTCTGGCTCAAGTGGTAGAGCGCCAGCCTTGAGCGGAAAAAGCTCAGGGACAGCGCCCAGGCCCTGAGATCGAGCACGAAAAGAGGTGTGTGCGTGCAGACACACACGCGTGCACGCACACACACACACACACAATAAGGTAAAATAAGTTGATCAAAGACCCCTGCCCGCAAGGCTCACGACAGGTGCGGGGGGCCGGCAGTGAGATCTGGGGTCCCCAGAGGAACTGCCCACACTACCAGGAAACTCCCCATCACTACAGAGAGGGGGCTCCCCCAGGGAGCACCCCACAGACTCCCAAACGCTGAAGGAACTGCCGGGAGTGGCAGCTCACACCTACAATCGCAGCTCAAGTATGAGCGCCATCGTCCGGAGTTCAAGCCTCAGGACCAGCACGGAAAAATAAAAATTAAGTAGAGATGGAACTCTTCCCGTATGCACAGCCAAGGGGATGGTGTGTGGAGAGGGCTGCTGAACTCAGCCATGGCTGTGAGGACTGACGGGAAGTCAGCCATGACTGTGAGGACTGACGGGAAGTCAGCCATGACTGTGAGGACTGACGGGAAGTCAGCCATGGCTGTGAGGACTGACAGGAAGTCAGCCATGGCTGTGAGGACTGACAGGAACTCAGCCATGGCTGTGAGGACTGACAGGAAGTCAGCCATGGCTGTGAGGACTGACAGAGGAATTCAGCAAGGCCATGCGTCCAAATCAGCCCCCAAACGCAGCTTAGTTTCTTTGTGCAGGTACTGCGGCTTGAACTCAAGGCCTCTCGCTCTCCCTTCTTTTTTTTTTTTTTTTTTTTTTTGTCCAATCCTGGGCCTTGGACTCAGGGCCTGAGCACTGTCCCTGGCTTCCTTTTTGCTCAAGGCTAGCACTCTGCCACTTGAGCCACAGCGCCACTTCTGGCCGTTTTCTGTATATGTGGTGCTGGGGAATCGAACCCAGGGCCTCATGTATACGAGGCAAGCTCTCTTGCCACTAGGCCATATCCCCAGCCCTCCCTTCGTTTTTTTAATCTACCACTTGAGCCACAGCTCCACTTGTAGGTTTTTTGCTGGTTAATTGAAGCGTCTCACAGACTTCCCTGCCCCGGCTAGCTTCAAACATCCGTCCTCAGATTGCAGCCTCCCAAATAGCAAGGATCGCAGGCCTCCACCCAGGCTTCTAGCTCGTTTTGCTTTTATGCACAAGCAACAAACAATTGCAAAAACAAAGTTTTAAGGAAAAAAAAAACTCCCTTGCAATAACATCCCAAGAAACGTACACACCTCAAGAATGCATTTGTAAACAATATGTGGAATGATGAACTCAAAGCTACGAGACTTTGCTGAGAAAAATTATGGTCCTAAATAACAAGGCGAAATGAAGCACACTCATTTAGTGGCAGACCAGCGTTATTTAAATGTCAGTTCTAAATGGATTTCTGGCTGGATTCAAGATCTGCCAGTCTCAGGCCCAGCGGGCTTTCCATAGAAATTGATGAGTTCATTCTAGAATGCAGACGGGACTACAAAGGATCTGAAAATAGCACTGTGCCCTGGACCCCTGTGTGAGAAGAGAGCTGTTCTACCGAGCTTTTCTACAAGGTGGACGGAGCGCTCCCGTTCTACTTCATCTGAGTCCGTTCAGCTGAAGTCCCCGCACTGCAAGGACTGGGGGCTTGCGATGGTGAACAGTGCAGACCTAGGACACGGAATGTTGGGGTTCAGCTTTGGCCTTGAGGGGGAAGGGCAGAGGAGAGCACTCCCGAGACGCCGCCCTCCCCCCAGCCCTGGGGGAATGTGGGAGCAGGCCACAATTCTCTGGGTCCGGAACCAGAAGAACTGGCTTTGCGACCAGCCCCCCAACTTTCTCGCCAGCCCATGTGCTCCCCATTCTGGCGGGCTTTTCACCCCTGGGGTGGTGCTAAGCAAGTGACATTAGCTCATGAGGGGGGTCCTATGACAAGCTCGCCAGCCTATCGCCAGCTCCTGGTCGATCACCCCCTTTCTCGTCATCCCTACTATATCCACTGCTAGCCACTCCCTTATTAAATCAGATTTGCTCTCGAAGCGTCTCTGAGATCCGTCTGTGCCTGGCTTCCTTCATGGGTAAGGAGGGAGGAAAAGCGATCTCGTACGGCCACGTGCACCTAAGGTCTTTCCTGAGCCCCCCACTCCACCCTGGCCTTACCTGCGGGTCGGGTGAGCAGGGGAGAGGGTGAGAAAGAGAGCGATTGGAGCAGAGCAGAGCCTGACCCCCGCGCCAGGGGAGGCGACCCGAGCCCGGTAACGGAAGGCGATCTCAACAGGGAAGATGGTCACCGCAGAATATGTACCCCCGAGTTCAGCGTTCCAACCAGGAGCACGGACCCCCAGGAACTGAGGGGGCACGGTCCCATGGGAGGGAAACAGACGCAGCGGTCTGACAAAGGGACCAGGCGCCATGTGTGCCGGTCACATCAAAGCAATCCCGGGGGAGACAGGAAGTCCCGGGAACTCCCAGGAGACCCCAGGAATGCTGCCCCAACTCTTTTTTTTTTTTTTTTTTTTTTTTTGGCCAGTCCTGGGCCTTGGACTCAGGGCCTGAGCACTGTCCCTGGCTTCTTCTTGCTCAAGGCTAGCACTCTGCCACTTGAGCCACAGCGCCGCTTCTGGCCGTTTTCTGTATATGTGGTGCTGGGGAATCGAACCTAGGGCCTCGTGTATCCGAGGCAGGCACTCTTGCCACTAGGCTATATCCCCAGCCCGCTGCCCCAACTCTTGGAGAAGTCGGCACTGGAAAACCAGCAAGCTCCGCCCCTGCGTTACCCTACAGGCCCAACGGAGCAAAGTACAAAGTCAAGCTTTGGGGTTTTTGTTTTGTTTTTTCAGAAACGAGAACGTCTTTGTGTCCTGAAGACTGATAAAAGTTCTAGGGCTGGTGGCTCATGCCTGTACTCAGAAGGGTGGGGTCTGAGGACTGCAGTTCAAACCCAGCCCAGGCAGGAAAGTCCACGAGGCTCTTACCTTCAATGAACCACCCCCAATCCAGAAACGGAAGTGTGGTAGAACACCAGCAAGCCCTAGTACAACACACACAGAGAAATGTACGTTTGTTATATCCCCAAACTGAGAAATGATCTCACCGACTGTAGAACAGTACTGATCTGAGAGCTAAATGCCGATGTGAATAACTTTCCTTCTGGACCACAGCCCAGCCCGAGGCCCTTCTGGCCACTTCAGGCCCTTCCTCCTCCCCCGGCTGGGGTCTCCCTCCTCCCCTGGCTGGGGTCTCCCTCCTCCCCCGGCTGGGGCTGGGGTCTCCCTCCTCCCCCGGCTGGGGTCTCCCTCCTCCCCCGGCTGGGGCTGGGGTCTTCCTCCTCCCCCGGCTGGGGCTGGGGTCTCCCTCCTCCCCCGGCTGGGGTTGGGGTCTCCCTCCTCCCCTGGCTGGGGTCTCCCTCCTACCCCGGCTGGGGCTGGGGTCTCCCTCCTCCCCCGGCTGGGGCTGGGGTCTCCCTCCTCCCCCGGCTGGGGCTGGGGTCTCCCTCCTCCCCGGCTGGGGCTGGGGTCTCCCTCCTCCCCGGCTGGGGTCTCCCTCCTCCCCCGGCTGAGGCTGGGGTCTCCCTCCTCCCCCGGCTGGGGCTGGGGTCTCCCTCCTCCCCCGGCTGGGGTTGGGGTCTCCCTCCTCCCCTGGCTGGGGCTGGGGTCTCCCTCCTCCCCCGGTTGGGGCTGGGGTCTCCCTCCTCCCCCGGCTGGGGCTGGGGTCTCCCTCCTCCCCCGGCTGGGGCTGGGGTCTCCCTCCTCCCCCGGCTGGGGCTGGGGTCTCCCTCCTCCCCCGGCTGGGGCTGGGGTCTCCCTCCTCCCCCGGCTGGGGCTGGGGTCTCCCTCCTCCCCGGCTGGGGTCTCCCTCCTCCCCCGGCTGAGGCTGGGGTCTCCCTCCTCCCCCAGCTGGGGCTGGGGTCTCCCTCCTCCCCCAACTGGGGCTGGGGTCTCCCTCCTCCCCTGGCTGGGGCTGGGGTCTCCCTCCTCCCCGGCTGGGGTCTCCCTCCTCCCCCGGCTGGAGTCCGGTCTCTCTGTGACGAGGCCCTCAGCTTCCTTTCCCTCCTCCGTGGGGACCCAGCCCCCCGTGCCCTCAGCCTCCGCCCCCCCCCAGCTTCCACAGTGCCGGCCGGGCGGGCGGGGCAGCCGCGGTCCTCTCGTCCTCTTGTCCTCTGGGCTGGGACGCTTGTCCCACAGGCGCCGCAGGTGCACGGCTGGGGTCACGGGGATTCCATCCACAGGAGCCGCCCGGGCGCTGCCCAAACCTGGCCCGTCGCGGTCTGCATCATCCCCCTTCCGCTTGGTCGGAGGCCGTCACTTCAGTCATTCATTCATTCGTTCATTCGTTTGTTCGTTCACCGGTGCTGAGTTCCTGGTGATTCCAGAGTCTTCCTAGGCAATTGCCTTTCAAAAAGCCCCTTGGTGTTTGAAACAAAGTCCTGACGCCTCCGTGTTCCGGTCAGATGCACTGGGCGGGGGCCCGCGGTCTCCCCACTTCCCACGGGCCTTCCAGGCGTGACCCCCCCTTCCCCCCCCCGGCGGGCCAGCTCCCAGGAAGAGGGCCAAGGACGCCCTCGCGCTAACACGGCGGCCTCCCTCTGCAGCCCCGGCGCACTGAGTGCGAGAACATGCGCACTGCTCCCTCGGGCCCCCGGTCCCGCTGCCCCCCGCCCTCCAGGCCCACTGCCTGTGCCCCCCCCCCGCCCTCCAGGCCCGCTGCCCCCCCCCCCCGGCCTCCCCCCTGCCCAGCACGCAGCCATGCTGCTTCTCTTCTGCACTCACCCTACTCCCACTGGAGCGCAGTGGTCCCCAATCTCAGGGTTGGGGGCTTGCTTTCATACACTCTGGGGGCTGGAAAGGGTCAACGGCGACACCCCCACCTCCAGTGCCCTCACCGTCCCCCAACAAAGGCCCCGTGCTGTGGGGCGATCTGTGACATGGGCAACACCCATACTTTCCTGTGCTTCACCATGGCTCCAGCCCACAGGCCCCGGGGGAGACAGCACGGAGGGCCGGGCCCCGGGGGAGACGCTGGCCACAGAGGGCCGGGCCCCGGGGGAGACGCTGGCCATGGAGGGCCGGGTCCCGGGGGAGACGCTGGCCACAGAGGGCCGGGCCCCGGGGGAGACGCTGGCCACGGAGGGCCGGGCCCCGGGGGAGACGCTGGCCACGGAGGGCCGGGCCCCGGGGGAGACGCTGGCCACGGAGGGCCGGGCCCCGGGGGAGATACGGACGCCTCTGTGAGTGGCGGGACACAGCAGGGACTGGCCGCACACGGGGACACAGCTGGCGGGAATTAGAGGCAGGTGGGAGAGATCCAGGCCAGGCTTCTGCTGCCTGGAGGAAGCGGCGCCCGCCCCTGACGGTTGGGGGTCCGCCCCGGGGACCACGCCGCAGGGCACCGGGCCTCTCCGAGCGGTCGCTGCTGTGGTCACTGTCTGGTGAGAGGAGGCCCCACTCGCTCTGGAAGCAGGACCCGGGGGCCCGAGGTGCTGGGCAGGCCGGCCCGGCTCCGTGTCAGTTCCCCGAGGAAAGGAGCTGAGCGCCGTCCGCTCTCGGGGCAGCTGTCTCGGTCTTGAGAAGGCACCCAGAGCCTCCTCCTCGCAACTCCCGCCAAATCAGCCCCCCAAAAGAAGCGTGTATGAACAGAGGAAAGGGTGAGCGCTCAGGGCGGTGGTCAGGGGCACTTCGGGGGGTGCCGTGGGGGTGGGGAGGGAGGGGCGGGGTCGGCGGGGCCGGGCGGGAGGACAGCAGGACCAGAGCCTCCCACCCTGGGGTCTGCCCGTCCCCCTCCCCCGCCTCCAGCCCCGGCCCGGCCCCGCCCCACGTGGAAGGGCCCAGGCCCAGTGGGTCCCCGGCGGGCAGCCTCCAGCGCCGGCTGAGGGCGAAAGGCTCGGTTACGGGCGCTAAGGACACAGCCAATCCACAGGGAACGTAAGCCTGGCCCGGGCGTCCTGGCTACCCAGTGAGATGCAGAAAGCCACAGCCCAAAGGCCCGCGACCCCATCCGGACGGATGAACGGCTGGGCAGGGTGGCCGCAGAGCTGTCACCTCAGCAAGGGCGGAAAGCATAATAAAATAGGAGGATCGCAGTCCAGGCCTGGGGAAAAGGCCAGACCCCGTCTCAAAATAACCGTTGGAAAAAAGGGGGTGGGGGGGCTGGAGGTGTGGCTCGGCTGTAGAGCATCTCAGTAACAACTGTGAGGCCCTGGGTTCAAATCCTAACACCAGAAATAAAAGACAAACCTGCCTGCTTCCCACGGCCACCCGACAGAGCCGGGGCCACCGGAGAGAAGCCAGGCGTTCAGTGAGCCAAGAAGCACACGGCGGGCAACTCTGCGGCGGGCGCACGCCCGCCAGCTCGGTATGTTTAATGAGCTCAGAACAAACTCGCCAGAGCCCGGTCAGCAGGGCACGGGACGATCCACAGAGGAGGGAACCCCAAGTTCAACGCCGGCCCCTACCACCAAATCAGCGAGCACTCAGCCCAGAGACACAACCACCCGGAGGTGGGCACGGAAGGTTCCGGAAGCCGGTCGGTCAGCAGGCCGCCATGAGCACGCAGGTCCTCGTGTGCTGCGGTTGGCCGGTCTGCCTCGGGGACGGAGGCCAGGAGCCTCACGCGGGGACGGGCCTTCCGCTCAGAGCGTGGCCGCGGGCCGGAACCACGCCACGCACCACGGCACGGGGGGGGGGGGGGACTCAAAGCAGGAGGCAGTGCGGACCGGCACCAGAATATTCCACGGGCCTCTGTGTAGGCGTGGCCCCCCGCGTGGCCCCCGCGTGGCAAGGTCTCGGAGCCCCCGGGTGAGGCCGCGGGGAGGAGCGGCCGCTGGATCCGGTCACCGCGGGCGGCGGGCAGGACGCCCACCGCCAGCGCCGCCTCTGAGCCCCGGAGCCCCGGCTGCGCCTCCTCCAGGCCTTGGGCCACACCCCTGCTACGCGGGGGGACCCCGTCACCCCGGCTGCGGGCGGGGCCTCGGCCCAACGCCCTGTCCCGCGGCCCCGGCCTGCGCCAGCTTGCCGCCATCCGCTCACCGTCCCGCTGGGCCCTGCGACGCCCTCCCCCCCCCCCCCCCCCCCGCAAACCAGGAGCCCCGAGAGCGAGGAGCACAGACCCCGCGGCGCGCCGTGACCCCGCGCGTGACCCCGCCGCTGCCCGGCACCCTCGCCTGCTCTCTCCACGCGGAACAAGTGGGAGCCCTCCATGGACACGGAGCCCCCCCCCCGTCCCCGCTGGGCCCCCACGCTCCGGAAGTGGGCTCCCCTGGGCTACACAGGCCTTGGGTCAGCTTCGTGTGGAAACTGTGCCCCACACCCGCCGTGACGGGCTCTCGGCCCCTCCAACAAGGCTTCTGAGTCCCCGGTGCGGCGAGTGGAGCCCCCATCCCTATGCCCTGAGCCCCAAGCCCCGCGCCCCGAGGCCAGCAGCCCAGACAGGGCACCAAGAGCACAAGCCCCACACACAGGGCCTTCCAGGCTGGGTCTCAGGGGCGGCACAGCCTAAGGCCACCAGCGTCCTGACAGACACCCCCCGCCGGGCTCCCCCGCGGGGCTCTTCCCGGGCCCGGCCGAGCGGGGAGAAGCCTCCCCAGCCGCCATGGAGATGCCCCAGAAGGCTCAGGACCTGCCGGGACGGCCGAGGGAGACAGAAGAGCCCGGCACCCTTCCCTCCCGTGCCCGCCCCAGGGCACCCCCCTCCCCCAGAAGGCTGGCTCTGCCCCCGCCCGGCCGGCACCGTGGCCCAGCGAGCGGCCTGGGCCGACCCAGGGACCCAAGGCCCAGGTCCGGGCCACCGTGCCGCAGGGCAACTGGGCTAACCGATTTAACACGAGCGGGCGGCATGGCCCGTGACCCCGTTCCCCCCGCATGGCGGTGACTGATTCACAGCCGCCGCCCCTCTCCAGACACGGAGACCCCGGGACAGAGGGAGTGCCCCGGGGCCCAGCTCTGAGGTCCCAAGTCATGGCCATCTTTGGGGGGCACAGAGGCAGGCGGTCCCCCATGTGCGGGCCAGGGCCCCACACACAGACAGACAAGGGCAGGACAGGGATGTCCCACGCCCGCCCACCCACCACCCAGGTGGCCGTGGACACGCGGTCCACTTGGCCTTGGGGTGTGGCGGGGAGCACAGGCCACAGGCGGAAGCCCCAGATTTTGAGGTCTCGGCCGTGGGCTGGGAAGAAAGCACGGAGCTCTGGACGTCCGCCCCGGGGGGCATCGGCCGGTGCCGCACCAGCCCCGCTCGGACCTCGGCGGGCCACAGCTCTGTGCCTTCCCGCGTCCCAGAGGGGCTGGCCTCCCCGCCTCTGGAAGAATCCTGCGCTCCCGGGCCAAGGCTGGCCCAGCCAAGGCATCTTCGGAGGCTTGGAGGCGGCGAGTGGCGGAGGCGGCGTGGAAGGGCGGGGCACATCACAGCACCCTGCAGACGAGCAGCGTGGGAACGCTCCGCGCCATAGATCCCAGGCGGCGCCGGGGGGCACGAGTGCCCCTCCCAACCCCTGGTCCCACACAGGCCTGGGTGTCACAAGTGGGTCGCTGAGCAGCCTGACAAGAGTTCCCAATCTCCCCAGCTCGGTGGTCAGAGGCAGGCGTGGACAGAGGGGAGCCCCTGGAGAACGCCCTTAGTTGCAGGGCTGGGGGACAGAGCCGCCCCCGCCGTCCCCACAGGCTGCATCCCTCGGTAGCAGGCTCACTTGGTCGCCAAGAACAAGGATGGGGCCTGTGCCAGACCTGCCGGCTCCCCGCAGGGCCCGTGTGCCCAGGCGGGTCAGGGACCCCTCAGGGAGCAGCCTGGTTCTTTCTGTCCAGAGGGCACAGGCAAGCGCGGGGCCACCGCGCAGGGAGGGCGTTTGCGGGGTACGCGGGAGGGCGGGAACGGCCAAGCCGGAAGGGGTGGGCGCGAATGGTCCCCAGGCATGCTTCGCGTCTGCGAGGGCGTCCAAGTGGCAAAGCTGGGGCCGGAGGCCTGGCAGGGGTGGGGTGGCCCACAAGAGGGAGCATGCGCCGCTCTGCGGGGGCCCGGAGCCCGCAGAGAACCGGAAGCACCGGGCGGTGGCGGGCGGGAAGACGTCTTCGCACCGGCGATGCTGTGGGGTGGGGCGGGGCCGGGGCGGAGGGGCTCTCCGGTCCTTCCCTGCGGCGGCGGTCGGTGGTACCGGGGTGGCCGCGGACCGCTAGCGGTTCCGAGCTCTGGCGGGCGGGGCCGGGGCCGGCGGGGTCCCCTCGGAGGCGGCCGGATGGACCGGGCAGGGCCCCGCGCCCCCCGCGGCCTCCGGCGGGCGGCTGCGCCCCGGGCGCGGGCGCGGGGCTTGGCCGGCGGCGGCGTTGGCGGCGGCGGCCCGGTGGGCGGCGGCGGTCTTGCGGATCTGGGCGCGCCGGGCGTGCCGCCGCGGGCTCTTGTAGGTGCGGCGCAGCTCGGCCAGGAAGCCCTGGTAGTCGGTGCGCAGCGGGCTGCCGGGCTGCATGTGCGGGATGGCCCAGCGCTCGGCCTCGCCCGTGAGCCGGGACACCAGGAAGGCCACGCGCTCCGCCTCGCCGGGGAAGCGGGAGGCCTGGAAGATCATGAAGCGGTCCATCTGCATGAGGAAGCCGGCCAGCTGCCCGGGGTCCCCCGAGAAGGGCTCGGGCAGCGAGGTGGGCGGCGTGGTGGCGGGGCGCGCGCCCGCCGAGGCGATGGCGGAGACGGGCGGGGTGATCTGCAGCGCGCCGGGGATGCGGGCGCGGGTGCGCAGCAGGGTCAGCTCGGCCGTCACGCTCTCCAGCATGTGCGTGAGGTTCGCCTTCTCCGCGCGCAGCGTGGAGGCCTCGCGCCGCAGCGCCGAGTTGGTCAGGCGCAGCGAGGTCAGCGTGTCCAGCACGGCGCCCGCCGGGGCGGCCGGGGCGCCCGCGGGGCCCGGGCCCTCCGCCTGGGCCGGCTGCGGCTGCACCATGCCGGCGGGCCGGCCGGCGGGACCCGGGCGCTGGGAGACGGCTTTGCGCCCGCCGGGGGGGGGGGGGGGGCGGGGAGAACAAAGGCGGCGGCGCACCTGCCCCGGGGCGGCCGGGGCCCGGGGCCGGGGCCGCGGCGGGCGCGTACCTGGCTCTCGGCCGCTCGGTCCGCGCACCGGGGCGGCCCGGCCGCGTCCCTCGGGCGTGCGTGCCCGCGGCGGCGGCCCGCGGGAACTGCTTCCGGTCAGCCTGCGGCAGGTGCGGCGGGGCGGGGTGGGGCCGGCGGCGCACCGCGGTCACGGCCGCTGGGCCTCGACGCGGGCGCGGCGGGCGCGGGGCCGGCGGCCGGGCCCGGGGTCCGCGCGGCCCGGGCTGGTTACCATGGAGACCGCCCAGGTTCCACAGCCGCCCCGCGTAGCTCCAGGCCCGGCCCCCCGGAAGTGGCGTTGCGAACCCCGCCTCTCGGTCCCCAGGCCGCTTGACCTTCTCGGCAGCCAATCCACGGGCAGCAGCCCATCCACGGGCAGTCAACCGGTGAGGAGCAGCCAATCAGCGATGAGGGTGAGCCGTCAATCAACGGCGAGCAGCCAATCAACGATGAGCAGCGTGGCCCTGGCGCTTTTCCTTGCTTGGAGCGCCTTGGGTTCTCTACTCCACGGTGCTCCGGGACGGCCTGCTAAAGCTTTCTGTAGACGGTGCACTTATTTTTTAAGAGTGAAGCTTGGCCTTTCTCCTTGCATCTGAGATGTAGATTCGGTGTCATCTGTGCTTGTAGTAACAAATCTAAAGTCTTCAAAAGGAAACCCCTTTACCTAGAGACAGTAAGCATTATGGTTGCAGTAGCTCCGCCGGCCACTTTCCTGGTACGGAATGTGACGTGTTGTCCTCGTGACCTATTGGGTGACCTTACGTAGCACATTGAGGGTTTGTTTTTTTTGTTTTGTTTTGTTTGTTTGTTTTTTGCCAGTCCTGGGCCTTGAACTCAGGGCCTGAGCGCTGTCCCTGGCTTCCTTTTGCTCAAGGCTAGCACTCTGCCACTTGAGCCACAGCGCCACTTCTGGCCGTTTTCTATCTATGTGGTATGTATAGGAGGCAAGCTCTCTTGCCACTAGGCCATATTCCCAGCCCCATACATTGAGTTTTGAATGTTCTCATTGAAGGCTCCGAAGCACGCCCGGTGCTCATGGCTGCCTGGTGCTCCGCCTCTATCGTGGGGTGCACACCGTTTATTCAGCCATGGCCCTTCCGATGGTTCTCAAAAGCACACTTGGTGAATCCCCGCCTGTTTCTCTACAAGGTTCCCCCTAGGGGAAAGGCCAAAGTATGGGCCCAAAGCTTGTTAGTGATCTGACTGGACATCTGGGTGGCTTTCCAGAGTGACTGGCCGAGCACCTTGGTCAGTTCCACACTGGAGCAGAGCTGAAGACTCCAAGTGCCCTCTCTGTAATGGCGTCTGAGGGGAGGGAGGGAATCCCCCATCCGTCCCTGGGTCCACCACTCAGAGACAGTCTCAAGTAAAAAGATGGATTTATTGGGGAAGTCCTGGATGGAGCAGTCCCAGGTTTCGGAACAGGACAGTGACGCAGAGACTTACTTCCAGAGGATTTCGACAAACCAATTCGGCCCCAAAGGAGAGCTGGATTGGGACGCCATGGGGGCGACAGACACAAGGCGCGAACATGTGGCATGGCGTCATGGTGCCTGAGCTGGCCTGCCCCTAAATAGGGTCAGGTCAGGGGGCAGGGTCACAGGAAGCTCCCAGTTCCAAGCACTGGACAGACAGGTTCAGTGACCTATAAGCCACGTGCCGCCCCTGTGTCTTGGGGTTCAGGAACTCCCATTACCTGGGGATGGGGCTTCCCTTCCTGTAGAGTCCAGGCACACCCATCAAGAATTGGCATGCTGATTCAAGGAGGGGAGCACTACTGTTTACAGGGAGAGGGCATCTTCCCGGGCCTCTGAGCAGAGGGGCTGGGGAGAGAGTGGAGATGGTGTCAGCTTCTGCCCTCTTTCGCTGGCCAGATCTGACCACCATATTCCACTTCCCACACGCAGTCTGCAAGGCCCAGAGCAGCAGCCGCTTCCTAATAGCAAGGCTGGCCTACGAGGCAGGTGGACTCGTTTGTGCAGGGAGCTTTCACTGCGGGGTGGGGAGGAGGGGCGCACGCGTGGAGAGAACGCTGTAGCCCACTGCACCCAACTGTGTGCTTTTGTGGCCCCCTGGGGGCATCTAAGCATGAGGGACCCAGGGGAAGAGGGAGCACGTCCTTCAGCTCTGGAAGAGCTCTCAGGCCAGGTGGGGGCAGAAGCTGGATTAACCTTGACCAAGGTCACCCACTTCAGAAGCAGGAATTGGGAGCCAGGTGCTGGTAGTTCAAGCCCATAATCCTGGCAACTCAGGAGGCTGAGACCTGAGGTTTGCAGTTCAAAGCTGGCCCAGGCAGGAAAGTCTGTGAGACTCTTATCTCCAGTTAACCAGCAAAAAAAACTGTTGAAAGTAGAGCTGTGACTCAGGTGGTGGAAAGCCAGCCTTGAAGAAAAAAGCAAAGGGAGAGTTCCCGGGCCAAGTTCAAGGCTGGATGTGGGTGTGGGTGTGTATATGTGCATGCACACACATGCACACGTACACAGAGAGAGAGAGAGAGAGAAATTGGCCTGCACTAGACCGCTCTACTCCTCCCAAGTCTCCCAAGCACGCCCCTCCAGTCCTGTGAGTTGTCCCATCCTTTTCTCTGCCTTCCATGTCAGGGTTGAACTGCTGTAGGCCCCTGAATAAGAAACATTAGTGGATTGTCTGCTGCCTTCCAGGTATGGTTGACCCTAAAAGTCTTGAATTCCCGGGTGCATTAAGTAGAAGGTGCACCCTAATTTCAGAACGACACGCCTTTGCAGTTCGCTTTATTTTAAATAGCATACAAGATGGCGGCCCATAAAGACAGAGCATGGCATTTTCACAGAGGCACGGGATTTGGATTCTGACGCATGCTCGGATGAGCCTCTTCCAGCCGTGGACCAGAGCAACCAACGGCACAAAGAACGTGCCAAGCAATACGGCTGGGCCCGACGGCTGCGCGTTGCTGTGGTCTACAGACATCGACTGCTGGGCTCTGGGCCAATGAGCAAAGCATCTGGTACTGAGTTGTGGAGTCCCATTCTTGGACCAAATAAAATATGAGCTGGTGGCTCACACCTGTAATCCCAGCTGCTCAGGAGGCTGAGGTCTAAGGATCACAATTCAAAGCCAGTCTGCATAGCAAAGTCTGTGAGATGCTTAACTCCAATGAACCACTAAAAAGCTGGAAGCCGATCTACAGCTCAAGTAGAGAGCACTAGCATTGAATGAAAAACCCAAGGAACGGTATCCAGGCCCTGGGTTCAAGCCCTAGAAGAGGCACAATTAATTAGTTGGCTAGTTAACTAATTAGTTACAGCCGAGTGATGTTTCTGGGAAGATGAGCAGAGCTGTTCTTCCATTTCTTCTCATGTAGTGCAACTGGAAACAACTTTAACAAAAGAACCCCCACCCCCACCCCCACCCCCACCCCCCCAGCCACGGCCGAGCACCAGCCCCCACACTTATTTACCTACAGGCTCCACACCGACCGTTCGTATCGAACTCCAGCCCTCGGCGTCTGATGAGACCTGGTGGCCACGCCCAACTCCACGAACCCCAGCGAGCTGCGGCTTCCTCCAGCACGGCTGTGGCCGAGGGAGGGAGCCTGGAGGGAGGGAATGTACCGTGGTGGGGAGCGATCTGCGGTTCCTCAGACGCTTAAACACGGGGTCCCCGTCTTCACCGCGGAGTCCGCCGTCAGGCGCGGCGCCCCGGGGCTGGGAGGGCTGGCGTGGGGTGCGCGGAGCTGCTCCGGAACGATCGCCGGTGGGACCGTCGTGCGGGAGCGGACGGAGAGGCGGCCGCACCGAGCTGGGCGTCCATCAGCCTCAAAGGGAGCAATGAGCCGGGCACTGTGGCTCACGCCTGCAGTCCTGGCGACTCAGGAGCCCGAGAGGGGGGGATCCCCGTTCGAAGCCAGCCCAGGCAAGGACGCCTGGAGACTCTAATAGGGCAGCCGCAAGCCGGCTGTGGAGCTGTGGCTCACGTGGTAGACCTCCAGCGTCTAGTGAAAAAAGCCCGGCAAGGAGGCACAAGGAAGGGGGCTGGGGATACGGCCTAGTGGCAAGAGTGCCTGCCTCCTATACATGAGGCCCTGGGTTCGATTCCCAGCACCACATATACAGAAAACGGCCAGAAGTGGCGCTGTGGCTCAAGTGGCAGAGTGCTAGCCTTGAGCGGGAAGAAGCCAGGGACAGTGCTCAGGCCCTGAGTCCAAGGCCCAGGACTGGCAAAAAAAAAAAAAAAAAAAGAGCACAAGGAAGGCCCTGAACTCAAGCCCCAGTACCAGCACGAAAATTCTTAAAGAAGTAAATTTTCCTTAAAAGGGGAATTAAACGCAAGCATTCCCTGCAGTTTCTCTAGGTAAGCCATACTGACCAATGTCCTTCACAGGTCTTGAGGGTGGGCTGCCCCACGAGGTGCACTGGGGTTGTCTGAAGGTGCCCTTCTTCTTTGTCTGGGGACAGAATCTTGCTGGCAGTCCCACCTGCAGTTGCGTTCTGTGACCCTCTGTAACCCCAGTTGACATCTTCAATTCACAGTCCTGGAGACCGATTCTAGAGACACAAGGGTCACGTAGACTCAAGAGAAACTGCTACGTGGAGACTGTTTTGAGTTATATGCTGGTGTGTGTGTGTGTGTGTGTGTGTGTTAAAATGTGGAACTATCAGCCGGGCATGATGGCACACAACTATAATCCCAGCTCCGCAGACAGGAAGATTGCCAGTCTGAGGCCAGCTTGGGCTACATAGTGAGATCCTGAGTAGATGAACAAGCAAATCCATACAGGCTGACAGAGAAACAACATCAACGGATCACCCGCCTAGCAGGCACAAGTCCTGAGTTCAATCCCCAGTAGTGCCAATCGATCAGTACAAATAAAAACAAAACAAAACATGTACCTACCCAAGTCAACCTGTCTCTATAAGTTCTGCCCTTTTGCCTGCGCTCTGGGTAATTTTCTTCTGTGAATATTTTCGTAAGCCGAAATTCATTCCCCTCAAAATGTTTATTATCCTTTTGAAATGTTTCATCAACTTCAGATGCTTGAAAATAGTAGGCCTTCTTCATATCCTTCCACTGTCATGCAAAATATAAATTTTCCTAATTAAAACTAGGAATCGCATCAAAAGCTCGCGCCCGCGTGGCGGCATTTCCAGAAACAATGATGGGATGAAAAAGCAATGAGGCTCTGCACCCCAGCGGCGTCTCGGCCCGGGCTTTTTCCTCTCCTCCCTCGCCTTTGTAGGGTTGCATTCAGTGTCGGGCTCCTGGCAGGGATTCTCTCTGATAATTACAATCTGCGAACAATTCAAACTTTGAAATTCTTGGCACTCATTTACTGAGCACTTTGATTAAAGATTTCCAACAGATTTGACCATGTGCAACAACAACAAAAAAATGTCTTTACAAATTGCTCGATGTTGCCATAAGACAAGAGGACAATGTTCAGCGTAAATCCTCAAGGTTCCAGCATTTCCAAGGTCTGACTAATGCCAACAAAGAAAGAGTAAGAATAGGAAAAGGAAAAAGGTCTTGTGCCAGACACCAGTCTGGCTTTGGATCTGACATGAACTTCATCACAAAATGGTAGCTCAGATCCTCTTGCTGCCCCGATGCGAATACAAACCATGTTTCCTCCTCGACTCATCTCAAGTACACCTCTGCTCTGCCTGTGGCGTTTTCCTTTTTCCAAACTGGGCTTTGAACTTGGAGCCTTGTGCTTGCTAAGGGATGGGGAGCAGGCAAGGCATGCTGGGAGCCCCGCTCCGTCTGGGGGCGTGGGGGAGGGGGAGCTCCCTCCCCCGCTCCGTCTGGGGGCGTGGAGCCCCCATCCCCTGCAGTGGACCGCGGGGAACCGCTGGCGGGATCTGACACTGGAGAGGGCTTGGCGGCCGCGCAGCCCACCGTGCAGGGGTCCGGCCGGGCCCGAGGGAGGGAGGCAGCCAGATGTACGTGGCCCCCCGAGCATAGGCTCTGGCCCAGGTGGTGGGGGGACCAGGGGCCCCAGGGACGCCCCGGTGTGTGCGCCCTGAGCTGCAGAATAACAGCTCAGAAGGCGGCCGCGCGCCTGGGAAACGTCCCTGTGCGGCCAGAAGGCTCCAGCAGTGTTTGCACTGTAATGCCCAGGTTCAAGGCCCCCAAAGACAACCATCGGAGTCCACAGTCAAAGCCAAACCGCCCTCCCCCCCCCCCCCCCGCACTCGTTGCCAGTGACGCTGAGAGGCCCCGGGCACAATTCCAGCACCGCTTTCATAGATAGGTACAGGGAAGATGAGGGAAGATGAGGAAGACCCCCGGTTACAAGTACACGGTTGGTTGACAGTTGCCCTACTTTGCCGGTCACCTCGGGATTGGCCTGGGTCTTCCCGCCGAAGCACGGGTCAGACGGCCTGAACCCTGGGGGTACAGATTCGGGCGGGCCTACTGGAGTGGCCACGTAGCCACGTTCCTGGAGCCAGCCGGTTCCTACCTCCTGTGCCCAGATCCAGGCTGGGGTCTGAGAGCGGCGGACACTTAGTCATGTCCAACCTTGAGTGGGCTCCGGGCGCCGACGATTAATCACGTCCCGGGCCAGATGGCCGTTATCTTTTGGTGCCCAGATTCGGTAGTACAGAGTTCAGGGGTGGGGTGGGGGGCGCGTGGTTACAGAGCAGCTACAGGAAGACTGCTGGTATTTCTCCACTTCCCCATGGGTCAGCAAGCAAAGGTGCAGAAGCAAAATAGCTGCTAGGGGCATAAGGGTCCCAATTTTATTCTCGCCGCTCTTGGGCACAAAGGTGAACCCCTTCTCTTCAGGCAGCAGTGACGCGGGGCTGGAAGTCCCAGGCCTACACTGTCGGCTACACTGTCGTCAGAGCTGAGCCCGGCCCCCGCCCTGCTCTTGCTTGGTTTCCCGGCCGGCTTCCCACCGCAGTCCTCCGTCCTCCACCTCCCACGGGGCCCAGCGTCCCCCTGGCGGGTTCGAGGCCTGGGCTCGGGGCGCGCACAGCGGTGTGTGTGTGGTGTGGTGTGTGTTGGGTATGCGGTGTGTGTGTGGCTGACAGAGGCATGATCACACACGGGCACGCCCAAGTGCAAATGGACAGTGCCGCTCACGCCCGGCTTCCCCTAGCAAGCGAGCACACACGGCCGCTCCCGTGCCCTCTGGGCTCCTCCGCACCTCAGCCTGGGGGGGCGCACTGTGCCGGGACCCCCCCCACCCCCACCCCAGGTTTCCTGGGCCAGGCCTGGAGCGGCTGACCTGCCCAGAGGGTGAGGACAGGCCAGGGGCTGGCCCCGGTGGCTCACTCCTGTAACCCCCGCCGCACGAGACTGAGATCTGAGGATCCCAGTGCAGAACCAGCCTGGGCCGGGAACGTCCACGGAACCCTCATCTCCAAGGGGCCGGAGAACGGGAAGTGGGGCTGCGGCTCAGGCGGTGAGACGGCGCCCAGGCCCCGGGCTGGGGGGGAGGGGGAGGCGGAGTGGGGGCGGCCCTGCCGGGAGGGGGGGGGGGGGCATCACCGCCGGCCAGCCGCTGCCCGGCCGGGTCCGCGCCTCCCGCCTGGATGTCCGGTCCACCCCGGGAGGCGGCGGCGCTTCGTCCAGAGCCCGAGGGCCAAGCGGGCCAGGCGGTGCCGCGGCGATGCTGTGCGCCCCGTTTACCAATGCTGTCCCCCCACAGCTTCTGGGCCTCAGCACAGAGCCCTCCCCCCCCCCCAGTGGAACAATGGCCACCGGCACAGCCTGCAGCACAGACGGCGGGACCGCCGGCCGGGCCTCAGTCTCCCCAGCCCTAAGCCAACCTCGGCCTCGGCGCCCAGGTTGGGGCGCGGCCCTTGGTCCGGATGGCGGGGAATGGCCGTGGGACCGGGCGGGGCCGGGGGCGGGGCCGGGGGCGGGGCCGGGGGCGGTGGGCGGGGCCGGTAAGTGGGGCCGGTGGCCGGTGGGCGGGGCAGAGGGCGGGGCCTGGGCGGAGCCGGTAGGCGGGGGCGGGGCGGGGCCGGGGGCGGTGGGCGGGGCAGAGGGCGGGGCCGGTCCCAGGCTGCAAGGGGGGGCAGGGGGGGAGTGGGGGGATTGCAGCGGCAGGGACGTGTGCGAACGCCTTCCACGCATCAGTGCGCCGGAGTGCCGGGCAGGGGGGGCCCGCGGCGCCCCGCTGTGGGCGCCGGCCAAGCCCTGACCCCCGCTTCCCCAGGGACAGCTGAGCCCCGGCGGAACGCCCGTCCACGGGGGCTTCCGGAGACAGCTGCGGCCCAAGGAGACGCCCCATGTTGATGGGCGCAGGGGCCAGAGCGCCCCCCCACTCCTTGGGGGACCAGGGGGGCTCCCCCCTCCGGGGGGAAGGCAGGCGGGACCCCCATCCTGCCCCAGGCCAGTGGGGGGGGCCTCATCCGAGCCCAGGATGCTCTGTCCTCCCTTCCCGGCATCACTTGTGTCCCCGCTGTGGCCGTGGTGAAGGCTCCGGTGACTGCGGACTTGAACCCACGCCGGTTCCAGGCCCAACGCCGAGCTCCTTCCCGGTGCCCACTGGAAGGGCAGGGCCACGGGTGCCCATCAGGGCTCCGCCGGAGGGAGGAGGAGGCGGCAGCCACCGCGGGCCGGGATCAGACATTAGCTTCCTCCGATGCTCTTGGGTCGGGGGTGGGGGGGTCACACAGTCAGGAGGGGTAATGCTGGGGTTCACGTCCCAGCTATGCGGGGGGGGGGGCCGAGGCGGGAGGACCCCCCCATCCAGGCGTGTGTGTGGCAGGCTTCTCCTGACAGCAGCCCTGCGGTCCAAGACGTGGTGGATGGAGACACGACCCCCCCACCTCCTGGCCAGACCCTGATCCACACACGGGGGCAGCCCGGGCCTGCCTGGGGACTCGAGGGGTGCAGCTCGGTCCCCCCCCGCTGTGATGGGGTGCACGGATGGATGGCTCACAGTGGTTCCCGGGACCAGGCCAGCCGGAGGGCGGCCAGGCCCCAGCCCAGGCGCGGGGGGCAGAGCGGAGTCGCGTGTGTCTGTGCCCTAAGCTCGGCGGTGCACGCCTGTAATCTCAGCCCTGGGGGGGGGGGGGGCTGAGGTCACGGGACCGCCCAGGCTGCACGAGGAGCAAGTCCCCCGGCCATCGAGCAAGATGCAAGACCCTCCCTCCAGCTCTGGACAGAAGCAAACGGAACAGGGGAGCGGCGCTGGGCGCGGAGGGAGCAGCCGGATGGCTGTCGGTAAATAATTGATGCACCTTCTACGGGGAGGACGTCTCCTCGGGCGGGCGTCACGCGCAGCCAGCTGCCCTTTGCGCGGGCGCCGCCCGGGGAGCCGGCCTTTCTTAAAAATAGAACCGTCATTAGCAGCCGCTCTCCGGAGGTCGCTTCCCGACGCGAATCCCATCTGCTGCCCGCGCGCTTGAGTTCCTACACACAGGTCAGAGGAGAAAGGCAGAGCTTGTCACCAGCTGCCGGGGCGGGCGACAGCTGCGGGACGCCGAGCCCGCGCCCTCCCTCTCCTCCCCTCCCCCCCAGCTCCCCTCCCCCCTTCCGGAGGCGAGGACCTTGGACGCGAGCGCCGGCAAGGGCATCCGAGGCTCCTCGGGCGAATCCGGGGGAGGAGACCGCCTGTGCAAAGGGCCCGGGGCGGGTTGGGGGGCGGCCCGTCCTTTCTGAGCTCCGGGAAGTCTCGATCTCACGGAGCCCCGTTCCTGGGTCCTGGCCAGGCGAAGGGCCCGGGGCTGCTGCGTGTCCGTGCGGAGCCCCCGCCCCCTCCCCCCTGCACCGTGGTTCCCAGGGCAAGTGTTGAGAGACACAAAGGACAGGGTGCTTGCGGCCCACGCCGGTCATCTGGACCCTCCGAGGCGGAGGCCGTGGCTGGAGGCCAGCCTAGGCAGGAAAGTCTGCGGGACTCTAGTTCCCGTTAACATCCCGAGGCAGGCTGGCGGCGTGGCCCGAGTGGGAGAGGCCAGCCTGGGGTGACAGAGTGCGGGGACGGGGCGCAGGCAGAGTTCCAGCCCCGGGGCCCCTCCGCCCCCCCCCCCAGCCTGCCGGGCTGCTCCTCGATCCTCCCAGCCCCAGGGCGGGGGGGGGGGCAGGGCATGGCAGGAGGCCCTGTCCCACCCTGGGGTCCCGCCCCCTACTTGCCCCAGCCAGAAGCCCCGTCAGCCCCGAGCAGCAGGCCCAGCCGGCGGCCGGGTCACGGCCATGATGCTCCTTCAGCCATTCATTAATTCACTCGCACGGTCACTCGATCACTCATTCATGCACTCTCCCCTCCATGGCACCCACCCATTCATTCATTCATTCATTCCTCATCCGGTCGTTTGCTCGTTCAGCCATGCACACGTCCATGTACTCACGCATCATTCACTCTGTCTTTCATCCATCCACTCCCAGAACCCAGTCCCTGCTCCCGGAACCGAGTCCCTGCTCCCGGAACCCAGTCCCTGCTCCCGGAACCGAGTCCCTGCTCCCGGAACCCAGTCCCTGCTCCCGGAACCGAGTCCCTGCTCCTGGCAGCTGGACTCAGTTCCGTGAGAGCAGGAAGCGGCTCTGCTCTTGAGGAAGATGGGAGATGGACTTTCCTGGGGGGCTGTTTCCCGGGGTGTCCCGAGGCACACACGGGGGAGGGGGTGTCCCGGCCAGCACCAAGACCCAGGGCAGGCAGGCCTTCGCCCCGCCCCGGCCTCCCGCAGGCCCCGGGCGGCTGAGAGCCGGGCCGCCGTCCAGGCCATTTGCCAGAGCTTGTAGCGACTAATCAGCGGGCGCGCGGCGGCTTTGTGGGGAAGTTATCTTTAGAGCGGGGTATTTATCAGCTTTAATGAAGGCGTCAGGAGCCCCGGCGGGGCGGGGCGGGGCGGGGCGGGGGTGGGGGGGCTCCGCGCGCGGCCGCCGAGCCTCATTTTTCTACATTAATGCCAACGCGCACCGAAAAACCTGACATTTCCACCGACGTCTGCGTCGACGGGCCGCGGGCCTGGGGTGGGCTGGGGCGCGGCTGCGGGCTCCGCCTCTGCCCTGCTCCCCCTCCCCTCGGCAGCCTGCGGGCCGCCCCTCCCCAGAGCACGCCCCCCCCCCCCCCCCGCCTCCGGCCGCACCCCTGGTTTGGAAGGTCGAGGTCACGATTCGCTGAGGCCCCTCTGGCTTCCCAGGGCCCCTGTGGCATGATGGGAAGGGGACAGGACGCGGAGAGGCCCCTTGGGGACGGCGGCCCCTGGCTCCCCGTGGGCTCTGTCCCCAGGGCCCAGTCCTGGGAGCACCTTGGCTTTGAACCTCCGTCCTCCAGAGCTGCGTCCATCAGTCCATTCCCGCCGCCATGGCCCCCCTGTTCTGCAGCGGGGGGACACATGCATTGGCCGCTGGAGGAACAGCTGCTTCTCCTCCTGTGTGAGGTCGAGTCCCATTTCTGCTGCCTCCTCCTGTACCACCGGAGTCCCGGCCAGTGCCCCCCCTCTCCTCAGGAACCCCAACATCGGAGTCCCGGCCAGTGCCCCCCCTCTCCTCAGGAACCCCAGCATCGGAGTCCCGGCCAGTGCCCCCCCTCTCCTCAGGAACCCCAGCATCTAGCCCAGATCACCACCTCTTACGCCTTGAATGCGCCCCTTGCTCCACAGGCCGCGATGGGGCTGCCACACCTCCGGACCTCACAACCCGTGGCGGGTAGAAGGACTGGGCCCTGCCGCCCCTTCCCCTGCACCCTGGCTTGGCGTGACGGCCACGCGCCGGAGCGGGGAGAGGAAAGCTCGCAGTCAAATGCCCGACGCGGTCCCAGGGGCCTGCCGGGGTGCGGGGGGGGGGGGCTGCCCGGCGGACAGCCCAGGGCGCCAGGACTCGAGGGAAAGACCCCGGGCCCAGACGGTCACGAGTAACCCCTGGGGAGCCCTGGGCACAGGCAACCGGCTCACAGAAACCTCAGGAGACGGGGAAATAAATCCACCCCAGTAAAACCCTCCCGCCCCAGCCGCCAGCGCCCGGGGTGTTCACGAGAGCAGCAAAGGCCCCGGAGGAATCGCAGCCCGGAACCGAGGTGAGCGTGCAGGGGGGGGGGGCCTTCCAGATAATGAGGGAGCTACCAAACCACAGACAAGGAGGTCGAGGGAGGGAGGGGGAGGGAGGGGAGAGGGAGGGGGGAGGGAGGGGGGAGGGAGGGAGGAGGGAGGGGGCACACACTTATTCACAAGCAGAGCCAATGGACCACACAGGAAAATACAGGTCGACCACGGCCCATTGACTATTTGCACAAGTTCGTGCTTAGCCATTAAGAGACTGTGGGCGCATGCTTGCAGTGTATCCTCGGCGCTCGCTCTCGCTCTCTCTCCCTCTCCTCTCTCTCTCTCTCTCTCTCTCTCTCCCTCTCTCCCCCCCCCGTCTCCCCCTCCCCTGCACACTCAGTGGTAAAGCTGAGGACTTGGGGTGCAGAATGTGGAGGTGTCCTGTGCAGTTGAGGTGGCTGTGCGGCTGGCTTTGTCCTCTGGAATGGGAGGAAGGGAGAGCTGCCACCCAGGGAGGGAGGAGAGGGTTAAATCCACCCACTTGGGGGACCTGTTTGTTACCGCAGCACAACCTGGGTTACGCTGACTGATACAAAGGGCACGAGTCATTCACACACATCTGGGCATGGGGTTTTCGGTGAGATGGAGGGAGGGAGGGAAGGAGGGAGGGAGGCCTGGGGAGGGAAGGCCTTAATGGGGGAAGACAGCAGGTGGGGGGGAGAGGGGGAGGGAGGGAGACACGCCAGGGCTGAGGAGTTCTGGACGGGGATCTTCACTAAGATCAGAGCCCCCAGGGGCCGGTGGCGACCCCTGACCCCTCCCTCGCCCGTCCTCTCCTGAGCCACCTTGGCCTGGGCGATGGCAGGAAGTGAAGACTGGAGCGCCGGTCAACGCCGGGAGGGGGGGCGGGGGAGCCAGGGGAGGGGGTGCGGGGCAGCGAGGACCAGAAGCCCCTCCACCCGGCTCCAATGCCCACCCAGGGCGCCTCCTGCCCCCCCCACCCCACGGAGGACACGCCCAGAGGCCACGCAAGCAAAACACGGGGGCCGCGTGGCACCGCCCCACTGTGTCTGCCTTGGTTCTTTGCCGTCGAGGGACCGAACCCCCCCAAGGAAGAGCCGAGCCTGCAGGACAGGCGCCCCGGGACACGGGGGGGCCCCACGCGGAGGGGGCTGAGGGCCCGGGACCCGGGTGCGAGGCCAGCGTCGGCAGGAAAGCCTGTGAGACCCGTCTCCAATTCAGCACGAAGAGCGCCGCGCGCGGAGCTGTGGCTGAAGGGGCGGAGAGCCGGCCGTGGGCGCCGGAGCTCGGGGACAGCGACCGGGCCCCGAGTCCACGCCCCGGGAACGGCACCGCAAACCCACGCGGACACGAAGGCGCGCGCGCACGCTCTGGAGAAACCCCAGCCCCAGCTGCCCCTGTCTAGGGCGGACGCCCCGGCTCGCTGCCCCGTGGCCGCAGGGGAGGGAGGAGGGTCCTGAGCCCGCGGGCCCGGGCTGTGTCCCTCGCTCCCAGCTCCGCAGTGGCCCCCGCGGTGAGAGCAGCTCGGCCGGGGAGGCAGCCACGCGGGGCGGGGGCAGAGCCCCCCGGCTCTGCCGGTCCACCAGCTGTGGGTGCTCGAGGGAGGAAGACGTCAGGCTGACCCTGCATATCTGTTCCGAGCCACTGGAAGGACGGAGGAGTCTTGGGGGACAGTGCCGGGGGGGGGGGGGGGCGGAAGGGGTGGCGGGAGTTGGTGTGGGGACAACCACGGGGAACGCATGATTGACGGGAGGATGGGCCAATGAGTTGAACACATGATTGACAGGGGGATGGGCCAATGAGTTGAACACATGATTGACAGGGGGATGGGCCAATGAGTTAAACACATGATTGACAGGGGGAAGGGCCAATGAGTTGAACACATGATTGACAGGAGGATGGGCCAATGAGTTGAACACATGATTGACAGGGGGACGGGCCAATGAGTTGAACACATGATTGACAGGAGGATGGGCCAATGAGTTGGGGTTGAAAGGAGCTCTCTGGGTTCAGTGGGGTCAGGGGGCCACCTGAGGGGTAAGGGAGCCGGGGGCTAGATGGGGGGGCTCCCGGGAAGAGAGTAGAGAGGCCCCCCCATGTGGGGGGGGTCAGACATGGGGGGGCAGTGTCATGAGGGAGGGGTGAGGCCGCTGGAAGGGTGTGGTCTGTCTGAGTTTAGTGGGAGCAGAGAGAGGAACAGACACCTGGGGTCTCTGGGGGGGGGTGGGGGGCAAGGGAAGGAGACAGGCAGAGAAGGGGGGGAGGCTTGTCCTGAGGAAGCCATGTCGGGATTGGTGAATGAATGATAAATGTCACCCGTCCCCAGGCCCCCAGATGGACGGGCCCAGGACGCTGCGGGGCAGGAGGGGGCGGGGCTGCCATGTGACCTTTCCCTGCTGGGCGCGTGGATGCTCCTGGGGGACCCCCACATTACGCCGCCAATGTCCTCCTGCCGCGCGGCCAGGCTGGAACTCGGCCCCCCGCCTCACGGAGCCAGGCTGGACCCTGGGGTGAGCGATGGCACAGGCCGGCCAGGCGGCCCCGCGTTTGGCCCGGGGGGCGGGGGAGGGGGTGCGGGCACTTGCGGGGGGGCTCCTGCGGGCTCTCGCGGGGTCCCACAGGCGAGTCCCGGTGCCTCCGCCCCGCGGAGACGGCATTGGCCGCGCTGACGTTTCTCCTCCTCCTGGGCCCGGGCTGGGGGTCCCAGGGCTGCATTCGCATGACACCCCGGAGTTGTGAAGGGCCACGGGTTCCCCCGGCCTCCCCTGCCTTCCCGATGGACCCGGAAACGAGAGCCGCCCCTTCCCCCACGCACCCGGCCCGCGGCAGCCGGGTGGACGCAGGAAAAGCCTGTTCCCGCCAAGCCAGTGAGGCCTGGCAGAGCAGTGCTGAGCTTAGTCCCAGCCATGCGCACCCCAAGGCCCCGACCAGGGGAGGCTGCCGCCAGGAAGCTCCCGCCGCCGGGAGCCAGGAGACCCCAGGGCCCCCCCCGCCCCACCCCCGCTTGAGGCCCCGAGGCCTGGCTCAGTCTCCCCACCTGCAGAATCATGTCCCCAGATGCCGCCAGGCTTGAGATGCGGTGCGGGGGGGGGGGGGGACGAGGCAGGCGCCAGCTGGGGGGCGGGTGGCGCGGCTGGGCGGTTGTCATGGTGACAGGTGCGCTGTGATTAACAGTAACCACCCTCAGCCCGCCGCCGCCGCCAGGAAACCACACGGCCACAGCCCCTCTCCGCAAAAGGGGGGTGTGCCACCGCTTCCCAGCCCATGGCTACCTTCTTCTAGAACCTTCTCCCAGACCAGCACTGCCCAGGCACCTCTGTCACTTCGGCGAATGTCCCCCCCACCCCAGGTCCCTGGGAGCCACAGGGGGACCCAGCCCGTCCCCGGAGTCCTGATTCCAGGGAGGAAGAAGAGGAGCTGGGGAAGCCGGGAGCAGAAGCTTGAACCTGGGGGGCTGCTTCAGGTGGGGGCGCCTTTAGTGCCAGCGGGTCTCAGGGATCCTGGATGGGGGAACCTGAGCAGTCCCCACTACCAAGAGTGTCCCGGCGTCCCGGTGGGCCTGGCCCCTCCCCCCCACCCAGGGAGGAGGGCGAAGCTAAATCCTCACCGAGCAGTGGCGGCAGCGGCGGGGGGCCTCCGGGCCTCATTACCATGATGCAAATTAATATTTATTATGCAATTATTCATCTTTGTAATTGCTAGTATTTCAAAGGGAGCACAGAGCCTTTAATTAGAATACTTCAAATATTATTAAAATGGAACGTCAGAAGGAGGGTTGCCCCTCTCCCCTAGCAGCCCCCGGGGGCCGAGACACTTCCAGAAGGTTCTCAGCGATCCAGGCCACACAAGCCTGGCTGCGGTTTGGATCTTTGCGTCCGCTTTTTGGCTTTTGATCTCAGTGCGCTCGAGGATGCCAGGAGGGTGAGGTTCCAAGGGCCTGGGGTCGCTGCGGATGTCTTTGAGGGGGCAGCGGGGTCCCGGGGCAGACGCAGCACTGGTGCCCTGTAAAATGACAGCGATGTCAGGACAGTCCCGGGGCCTGCTGCCCCCCCCCCACCCCAGCCTGGCTGCTCCTCAGGTCCCCCTCCCCCCCTCCCTCCGGCTGCCAGGCAACAGACTGAAGGCCCGGCTCCTGGCTGGCAGGGCGAGTCCCCTGGGCTGGGGAAGGTGTCTGCACCCCTCGGAGCCTCCGTGGTCTCACCCGTAAGACGGGCGTCCTGGGGGGCAGCTGGTGGGGGTGTAGAGGAGAAAGAGGGCACTGGCTGGCCCAGCGGGCCGCGCGCGTGACCAGAGCCTCCCTCCTGGACAGCTCCCAAAGGCAGCCGGGGTCCCCCCCGCCCCGGGCGGGGGCTTTGCAAGGCGAGCGCCGACTCCCTTCCCCTACCAGAGCCGCCAGCGAGCGGGGTGCCGGCCGGCCGCCTCGCCTCCGTTCAGGGGAGCACCCCAACCCCGCTCCCCCCGCCCCCGGCGGTCGCCTCCCTGCCCAGGGAGGACCCGACGGAGAAAGGTGCAAACCAGGCAGGGCTGCTGGTGGCTCAAGCTACTCAAGAGGCTGAGATCTGAGACTTGGGGTTCAAAGCCCGCCCCGGCAGGAAGCTCGGTGAGACTCTGATCTCCAAGGAACCACCGGGAAACCGGAGGTGGCGCTGTCGTTCAAGGCAGGGCACCAGCCCTGAGCGGAAGCGCGCGGGGATACTGCCCCAGCCCTGTGTTTGAGCCCCCGCCCTCCCCCCAAAAAGAGGTGGAAACTGCCAGGTGCTGGTAGTGCAGGCCTGTCATCCCAGCTACCCAGGTGGCCGAGTTCTAAGCATCAAGGTTCAAAGCCAGCTTGGACAGGCTGGGGGCACCGGAGACTGGAGGCACCGGAGACGGCGGGCGCCGGAGACGGGGGGGGGGGGGGGGAGCACCGGAGGCTGGGGAGGGGTCATCGGTGTGGGGCAGAAGGAATCCTGCATGGGCAACTGCCTAGAATGAAGCCATGTTGGCCTGCAGCGCCCTAACGGTCTTGCCCCCGAGAGGATTCTAGAATCTAGGGCTCTGGCCCGGGACCACGAGCGGCAGCTGCAGACAATTCTTGTGGGGGCAGACCGCCAGGCGTGGGGCGGCCAGTGCCCCTCCCGGGCGGCCGGCCTCCGGGGGCAGGGGTGCCGGGGAGGTGGACGTGTGTCAGCGATAACAGCGATTAAAGCAGCCACAACAAACGCAACGACAGTCACGGGGGGTGGCAGGAGCAGCGGTGGTTTTGCGAGCGGGCCGTCGCGGGGCGGCCCGGCGGTGCCCATGATGACAGACCGGGGGGCGGCTGCCCGCCGCTAACCACGGGATCCACTCTGGGGCTCGGCCCGGGTGGGGGCTCTGGGGTCCGCCCGCGCCCAGCGCCACCCCGTCCCTCCCTCCCTGCCTGGTAGAATGTGACCCCTCCCTTCGGGCCACTGCCCCGGACACCCGGCAGGCCAGCCTGGGGGTCCCCCTCCGGGGTTGGGGACGCCCTCCTCCTGAGTCCCGGCCTGGTCCCTGGCTCATCTCCAAGAAGAACCCAGACCCCGGTTACGCATTCTGCAGATAACGACATGGCTACCCTTCCCGCCCCGCCCTTCTTCAACACCTGCAGGCCCAGGACGGGGCCGCAGAGCCCACCGGGCAGGGGCAGAGAGGAGGGCCTGGCGGACTGCTGCTCCCCCCCCCCAGCCCGCCCCCCCCCCCAGCAAGCAGGACAGCCGAGCACCGCGGGGAGATCAGAGACGGGAGGGCTGTGGTTGGAAGCCAGACAGGAAAGTCCGGAGACTTTTATCTCCAAATAAACACCGAAGAAGCCAGAGACTCAAGCGGCAGAGCCAGCCTTGAACAAGGAAAAGCTAAAGGACAGTAGATGCCCAGGCCCTGAGTTCAAACCCCGGTGTTGACGGCAGCATGCACACACGCACACGCACACGCACATGCTCACACACATACATACATACACACACGCATGCACGCACAGAAGGTGGTCCATAGGAATGGCCACCAGGTCCCCCCCACCCCGCCCAGGTTCCCCCCCCCCCCCGCCCCACTGGCTCCCAGCAGCCCTCCTGGGCGGGCGGGGGGGGGCCACCTCCCCCCCCCAGCAGCCACCGCCTGGGCCGCGGTGCACATCCTGTTGGTGTGGTTGCTAGGAGGTTTCCATGGCAACTAATGGGCTGAGGAAAGCCGGGCCGCCTCCTCCCGCACCCCACCCCCGCCCGGACGGGCGTGATGGGGCCTTCGGGCGGTGCCCTGGGGGCTGGGGATGGCCCTGTAGACCCCCCCCTCCAGAAACCTGTGCCCCAGGGAATCAGGAAATCAGGGTGCTGGGGGCAGAATGGCTGAGGACGGAGAAGAACCAAGCACAGGAGTAGGGGGGCAGGAAGGACGGGGGGTGGGGGGGCACGTGGGGACCGGGTCTGGCTGGGAGCTGCTGCCCTCGGTCGCCCTTTCCCGTCGCCCTGTTCCGGGCGGCAGGCGAGGTCACAGAGGCGGTGGAGATGACGCGGCTGAACCCAGGGGTCTGTCCTTGGGGGGGGGGGGGCGGGGGGCGGAGCTGGCTGGACTCTCCCCGCCTCACCACGGTCCCGCCGGGCGCACTGTCTGCCTGGCAGCCTCCGTTCACGACACGCGGAGCCCAGGGCACAGGGAGGCGGGGGAGGGGGGCGTCTGGTCCCGGTTCCCCGGCACACGGGATGGGGTGCTGAATAACTCAAGCTGGAGGGGGGGGCTTCTGGGGGAGGGGGAGGGGGGGGAGGGGGCAGACGGAGCCGGCCCACCCCACCTCCAGCGCGTGGGTCCCAACCCCTGTGCCTGTCGCGGCAAAGCAGCCCCGAGGACACGAAGCCAGGCCCCGAGAGGCCGGGGACACGGCAAGGTCACCCGGCGAGGCCCGAGGCTTCGCTCTCCTCCCCCCCCCCCGCCGCCCCGCAGTCACCGGGGTCCCCCATCGCGTGTCCGGCGCCGTGCCGGGCAGCCAGGGGTGACCTGGGCCACTGCAGAGCCTGGCACGGCGTGGGGAAGGACAGGGACGCGACGGGCGCCTGCCCTTGGCACATGGAGGAGCCGCGGATGACCCCAGCGCCCGCGGCAGGGCGGGGTGCAGACCCCGGGGCCCCGGCCCAGCCCCTCCCCCACCCCACCCCACCCCCCGGCCCCGGCCCGGCGTACCCCACCCCAGCCGCAGGGTGGGGGGGCAACCGGGCTTCCACCGCCTCCGAGGAGGCTGCGTTGCTATGGTGACCCTCGTTACCTGGCAACCGAGCTGCTTTGTCCTGGGCACCTGCTGTCTCCTCCAGAGCCAAGGCGGCTGCGGGGATGGCCCTGGGTCCCACGGATTCCTTTGTCTCAGAAAAGCCAGCCCTGTCCCGGGAGGGACCCTGGGGACGGGCCTGGCCAGCCTACCTGTGAGACCCCCCCCACCACCCCCTCCCCCCGCTCCCCAGGTCTGGAGCAGACACGGAGCCGTTGTGCTTAACGCTTTGGATTTCCCAAAACTAAGAAAAGTCGTGTCGACTTGGGGATCATACAAACGACAGTGTTCAAATGGCCTCAAATAATATCGGCCAGGGTGAGGCTGGGTTGCATTGGGAGGCAATTCCCGGAGGCTTCTCCTGACCTGCGAGCCTGGGGGTGGGGGGGTGAGGGGGACATGTACCCCCAGCCCACCCGGGACCCCAGCCCCCGCAGAGACGCGGAGCCCCGGCCGGAACTGGGGAGGCAACTCGCAGAGCTCGTGCACAACTCCAGGCGGACGCCGGGCTCCCCAAAGCACGGGGCTCCCCAAAACCGCGGGCCTCGCAGTCTGCCGGCCAGGAACCGCAGCAGCGCCCCGCTTGTGCCTGGATTTGGAGGGAAGAGCAAGCCCTGGGCCGGGGAGTCAGGGCGGACTTGGGGGGGGGGGGGAAGGCCGAGAGGAAGGTGAACGGCAGTGGAGAGAGGGCACCCCAGAGCTACCCACGGGGGTACCCGGCCGGGGGGGGGCGGGGAGTGGAGCCGCGCTTCCCCGGGGCTGAGCCCGCTCCTGGAGGCCCCGTGCCGGGCTCCGGGTGTGGTGCTGGCGCCCCCTGGCGTCCGCAGAGCCGCCCCGAGCCCCGAAGAGCCCGGAGCCCGGCACACGGCTGACCCGGCCCCCCCCCCCCCCCCCCGGGCACCGCGGCCCGCACGCCTGTCCAGCAACCCCGCCGTCCAACCCAGTCTTCTTGGCAGCGGCGGGCTTTCAGGGGAAGAGGCTCCGGATAACCAGCCAACCACCTGGCCGTTCCAGAAGGTTCCTGCCTCTCCCTGAGCCTCTTCTGTACCCGGGGACGGGCACAGCCCGGGCACCTGGCAGCTGGCATTCCCAGCGCAGTGGACGGGGGGCTTTGACCCCAGAGTGGGTGTGGCGTGGCCAGTCCTGGACTTCCTCAGACTGGCTTGCAAGACAAGTCTTTTTTTTAAATTATTTATGTATTAAACAAATTTTTTTTTGACACGGTGTTGTGCAAACGGGGTACAGTTACATAGTAGGGCAGTGTGTCCATTTCTTGTGACATCTTACACCCTGTTTTTCTTTCCCTTCCCTAGGTCAGGTAGACACATATACAATATACAATGTACCAAGAACATAGACAGTAGCCACGTGGCCTATGCCCAAGAAAATTCACCTAGTGCTTTAAATGTAATGTCCACATTAGACAATATGTCGACAGTAGTCTTATATGAACGTACATACATAGCTTTTGAGCTATTGTGATCCACTGAGAGGTCAATTTTTGACCTTTAGATGTTGAGTAATTGTTTGGTTTTAGTTACATAATGTTGGGTCGCTGACCCAATCCTGTGGGGAATACCATTTGACAAGCAGTTTATGGTTTCACAGACCTGGTCTCTACTGTCTCTCCATCTCCCTTTGTTAACAGTCATATATCAGGGAGATCATGCCCCTTTGTTTTCTGTGTTCTAGGCTTGTCTCACTCCACATTATTTGTTCAAGTTCTGACCATTTCCCTGCGAATAACAATATTTCACCATTCCTAATCGCTATGTAGTATTCCACTGTGTATAGGTACCATATTTTTTGGATCCATTCGTCTGTGGAGGGGCATCTGGGTTGATTCCATATTTTGGCTGTTGTGAATTGTGCCGCGATAAACACGGAAGGGCAAATGGCAAGACAAGTCTTGAACCCCTGGCTCCCCGGATCCCCCCATCTGAGCGTCCCGAGCGGCGGGGGCTACAGGTGCGTACCCCAACGCCTGGCCGTCTCGGTGCTGCTTATTGCACTGGGCTTCCGGTGACGCGGCTGCTCAGAGGCAGCTGTGGGCCGGCCGCCACTCCAGGCCACGCCCCCGGCCCCCCTAGGGGCAGCGGCCCCGGGCCCGCCCTCCACGACCTCCCTCCCAGGAGTCTCCTGGCCACCATAACCGGGCGCTCCTGGGCAGGCTCGAACCCCGGGCACAGCAGAAAGGCCTTGCAGGGTGAGCCCCAGGGGGCGCTGGGCGGTGCTCCTGCTCGGTCCAGCGTGGCCTCGATGCCCTCGGGGGGGGGGGGGGTCAGACTCTGACCCGGGCAGAGCCGGCAGGCAGCGCCTCGGCCCAAGGCTGGCGGTGGGAAGGGAACGCGTGGTGCGCTGCTGCCCCCTAGTGGCCCGCGCGGAGAAGGCAGCCCCCATGCCGCCCTCCAGGTAGCTGCCATCCGCCCAGCCTGTGGACACCGGGGGCAAAGGAACACCACGACGCTTGGCGGCCGGTGAGCGATGACCGGGGTTCACAGGACCCCCGGGAGGCGGGCCCTCGAAGGCCACGGTACCCACGGGGCCCTGGCGGCTCACAGGCTGGCCGGCCTTGAGGAAACAAGCGAAGGGACCGTGCCCGGGCCTTGAGTTCAAGCCCCAGGACGGGCACCTCCCAAGCCGTCTTCGCCGCGTGGAGTGCCGGGCGCCCTTCCCAGGGGCCCCACTCGCTCTCGGGGGCACCCCGGGGGTCTTGAGGCCACCTGGAGGAACGGAGCCGGGAGGACGGCCACTAAAGGCGAGCACTTTGCAGCAGACCTGGATTCGAGTCCAGCCTGCCACCTTCCCTCCACACGCATGTGGGGAGCCATTCGTAAAGTGCTTGGCTGAGGCTCAGCGTCAAAGGTCAACTGCTCAGACCACAGGTCTCTCTCTCTCTCTCTCACACACACACACACACACACACACAGCGGGGTTGAGTTTTCCTGTGAAGCCGGCGGTCGAGGCTGCGTGGTGCCGGCTATGGATGTACCGATCAATGAGCCGGAACGCAGCTCGGAAAGCCCCGAAGCAGACCTGTACTCGTACAGTCCGTCGATACTCAGCGAGGAGCCGAGACAATCGCCGAGGAAAGAACGGTTCGACAAACGGTGCTAAGATAATGGAAGACCCCGTGTGAAGGAATGCAGCTAGATTCCCCGCCCCCCCCCCCCCGAGACCACAGGATGAAGCACAGACACCGGTGGGTTCACACTAACACTCTTAGAGGAGTGCAAGCCTTCATGAGCCTGGATTAGTTAGCAGCGTGTGTGTGCGTGCATTTGTGTGTGTCTGTCTGTCTGTCTGTCTGCATGCATGCATGCATGTGTTGGCCCTGGAGCTTGAACTCGGGGCCTGGGCCCTGTCCCTTCGCTTTTTTGCTCAAGGCCAGCACTCTTCCACTTGAGCCACAGCTCTATTTCCAGCGTTTTTAGCAGTCAATTGGAGATAAAAGTGTCACAGACTTTCCTGCCTGGGCTGGCTTTGAACCGCCATCCTCAGATCTCAGCCTCCTGAGTAGCTAGGATTCTAGGCCTGAGCCACTGGCACCTGGAGTCAGTAGCTTTTAAAATATGACATCCACAACACAAACACCAGAGAAAACACTAGGTAACTTGAATCTAAAAACTTGTGGGTTTTGAAGAACATGAGTAAGTATGAAAACAATCCAAAGACCCTGATAAAGCATGTGTAAATCGAGAATCTAATAAAGCCTAGTACCCAGAATGCATTCTAAAACAACCATAAAGCCAGACATGACAGCGCGGGTCTATAATCACAGCACGTGGGAGGCTGAGAGAGGAGGTGTCAACCTGGGGTATGCTGGGTTCGAGACCAGCCTGGGCGGCATAGAGGTTCTGTCACAAAAAGAAAGAAAAGAAAAAAGGGAGAGGGGAAGAGGAAAACAAAAGGAAGGGGAGGAGAGGGGAGGGAAGGAAAGGGGAGGGGAGGGAAGGAAAGGGGAGGGGAGGAGAGGAGAGGGGAAGGGAAGGGGAGGGGAGGGGAAGGGAAGGGAAGGGAAGGGGAGGGGAGAAGAAGAAGGAGAGGAGAGGGGAACTGAAGAGGAGGGGAGGGGAGTGGAGGGGAAGAGAAGGGAAGGGGAAGGGAAGGGGAGGGGAGGGGGGGAAGGGAAGGAACTTACAACTTCAAATTTAAAAACCAAATATCCCAATGAAAAACGACCAAGGGACTTCTTTAAACCGCGTTCTTGCGGACAACTTGGACGCGTGGTGGATGGATGAACACGAGAGCGGGGTGTGCACAGATGGTGAATGAAGGGTGACGGATGAACAACAGACAGGCGGGTGATAGATAATAGGTGTGGGAGAGGGGGGTGGGTGGATAGATGGGTGGATGGGGGGAGGGAGGGAGGGAGGGAAGACATGGGAGGGAGGGATGGGTGGATAGATGGGTGGATGAGTGGAGGGAGGGAGGGAGGGAGGGAGGGAGGGAGGGAAGACATGGGAGGGAGGGATGGGTGGATAGATGGGTGGCTGGATAGATGGGTGGGTGGGCAGATGGGTGGAGGCTGGGAGGGAGGGAGGGAAGGATGGGTGCATAGATGGATATGGGGTGGGTGGGTGGATCCTCTGTCCCTGCTGACACCCCCCCCCCCCGCAGAGTGAGTGAGGATGGGGGAGGGGCAGGCGCTGGCGCTGGCTGAGGGAGGAGGGGCAGAGTCCGCTCGCCTTTGCCTGACTTCCCCCGCCAGCCGGCCGGGCCTCCTGTGCCAGAGGCCACAGGCCCACGCGAGGCCTCGGGGCGGAGGGGCCTCTGCCAAGTTTACCAAGGCCTGCTGCCCAAGGGGAGGGAGGGCTGGACGGCCCGGGCTTGCTGGGCCAGCGGTGCCTGTCACCCCGAGACACCGAAGGCCCAAGCAGGAGGGAGGCAGCCCAGGCCCCAAGACCCTGCTTGAGAAACGAGCCCCGCACCAGACGCCAGCGGCCCCCCCCCCCCCCCGGCAACCCCAGCTCCGCAGGACGCCGAGATCGCTGAGATCTGAGCATGGAGGTTCAAAGCCAGCCCAGGCAGGGCAGTCCGTGGGACGCTTCGCTCTCATTAACCACCAGAAAGCCAGGGACGGAGCTGTGGTCCAAGTGGTAGGGTGCCAGCCTTAAGCAGAACAAAGAAAAGGAAGCTCAGCGACAGCACCCGGGTCCTCAGGTTAAGCCCAGGATTCTCTCTCTCTCTCTCTCTCACACGCACACGCACACGCACACGCACACGCACACGCACACGCACCGTCTGCGGGCTCAGGGTGCAGGCTGTCACCCCAGCCACGTGGGAAGCGTAAGCTGGACAACTACAATCCCGAGGTGGCGGAAAGAGAGAACCTACCGGAAAACACGAGCAGAGTGGGGAGGGCTGGAGGCGCCGCGGCTCCGGTGGTAGCGGGCCCCGGGAGCGAGGGCAGGGCCCTGAATTCACACCTCTTTACAAATAAATACAAGGCGAGGACCTGGGAGGAGTGCTAGAGCCTCCCAGCGGGGAGCCAAGTGGATATTTAAGTTGAACGGGTCAACTTTTAAGATTCAGCAGGGGGGCTGGGAACGTGGCCTAGTGGTAGAGTGCTTGCCCTGTATACATGAGGCTCTGGGTTCGATTCCCCAGCACCACATATACAGAAAACAGCCAGAGGGGGCGCTGTGGCTCAGGTGGCAGAGTGCTAACCTTGAGCAAAAAGAAGCTTGGTATTGGCACAGTGGGCCAATACCCACACACACCCACAGTGCTCAGGCCCTGAGTCCAAGGCCCAGGACTGGCCAAAAAAAAAAAAAAAAAGAAAGAAAGAAAGAAAGAAAAAGATTCAGTGTGTTGGGGCTGGGGATATGGCCTAGTGGCAAGAGTGCCTGCCTCGGATACACGAGGCCCTGGGTTCGATTCCCCAGCACCACGTATACAGAAAACGGCCAGAAGCGGCGCTGTGGCTCAAGTGGCAGAGTGCTAGCCTTGAGCAAGAAGAAGCCAGGGACAGTGCTCAGGCCCTGAGTCCCAGGACTGGCCAAAAAAAAGATTCAGTGTGGACAGACAGAAGCTGGAAAGTGGATGGTGGGGGCCGGGGCTGGGTGGGGGGGCCCTGGCAGGGCTGGGGAGGGGGGCCAGGGCCAGGCTGGGGCGGGAGCAATGAGGAAATGGCTCTCAGATGGGCCCCTGTGGTCTAGAATTCCCGGCCTCGCAGCCGCTTTCGCAAGAGACGGAGCCCGACTGGGCCCCAGGCGCCCGGGCGGCGTCTCGAATCTGGTGTGCGGCTGCGGCGGGCGCTGGGGTGACGGCACTGACGCCGGGAAGAGAGAAGCGACACAAAGCCGGGACGCGCCCTCTCCTGGACGCCTGGACCGCGTTCGTGGGAGAAGCGGCAAGAACGGAAGACGCCCGCGTCGCCGTGCCGACCGGCGGGATCGTTGCTCCATCTTTCCGGCGTCTCTGCCGGTGGCGGGAGACCCTGCGTCCACAGCCGACACCCCCAGGGGGCTGGGGTTACAGGAGTGTGCCACCGCACCCAGAGGGCTGGGGTTGCAGGTGTACACCAACACCCCCAGGTCCACAGCTGTTAGAAACTTGCTTTTGAAAACTGCTCCAGTTAAGGAGCTGGCGGCTCACGCCTGTCACCCCAGCTACTCAGGAGGCTGAGATCCAAGGATCCCAGTTCGAAGCCAGCCTGGGCAGGAAAGTCCAGGAAGCTCCTATCTCCAATTAACCAGCGGAGCTGTAGCTCGAGTGGCCGCAGCCTATAGAACCCTGAACAAAACAGCCAAGAGACAGCGCCCAGGCCGAGGTCAACCTCAGTAGCGTCATCAAACAAGACAAGAAGAACCCCATTGTAAACGCCATTCTTTCGTTTTCCTTCCCAGCCCGGCTGCTCCCGCCGCCTTCCGGAACGGTGGACCCGAGGCTTCCCGCTTCCGGCCTCCATGAGCTGCACGCATCTCCCTCTCGGCCCAGAAGTTTCCATTCAGCCAGGGAAACCTTTTCCAAATTAAACGTCCCTTCGCAGCGGCGGCTTAGAAGTCTGCGTGTCTCAGTGTGGCCCCGGGGAAGGGGGGGGGGGCGGGGACACGGGGCTCTGCTTCCAGAAAGGCCCGTGCCAGGCGCCCCTCGGCGGGAGGCAAGGGCTGGGCACCCGGCGGCCAAGGCACGAGCTCTGCCGGCCCCGGCTGGGGAGACAGGGGGCCCCCCGCTGGGGAGACCCCGCTCGTCTGTTGGCTCCGCCCTCCCCCAGGGGCTCAGAGACAGAAAGCAAGCGGGGGACCCCCCCTCCCCACCCCGCCAAGTTCTGCCACCCTCTGGAGGGAGAGATGGCACGCAAAGATGTCCTTCCATCGCCAACCTCTGAGAACACCAGGCTCTCCTGAGCCTATTCCATGGGGTTCACGTGGCACTTGGGGGGGGGGGCTTTGCTTGGCAGAGACAAACAGAAGCCCAGTGAGGGAGAATTCACACCCAGGGCTGTGCGCCCCTCTCCCGCTGGCCCAATGCCCCAGGGAGGCCCCTGGGGGTCAAAGGCACCTGAAGCCTGGGACCCAGGGCCTGCGGGTGACCTGCAGACGGAGGCAGGAGGGGCTGGGTCTCCCCAGAAGTCAGCCCCCCAAAACCCCGAGCCACACAGAGCCCCTTCCTGCCCCAAGATGAGGTCAGAGGTCAGTGGTCCACTGGCAAGATAGCCGCCAGGAAATGTCCCCCCCCAGTTAGAGGGTCAGCCCCCCCCACCCGCGGGGCCAGCAGCCAGCGCCTGGACCGCTGGCCGTGGCCAGCCCACGTGGGAACGAGGACGGGGCAGCCCTCCCCCCTGGGAAGCCCCTGCCCCAGGCTGCCCCGCGGTGGCCACGCCGTCCCTCGGGGGCTGCGAGCCTGCGGCCGGCCCTGGAGGACGAGAGGGAGGGGCTCCCCCCACCCCCACCACGGAAACACCACGGATCGCCTGGGCAGGAGGGAGGGCCAGGCCTGCTGGGCTTCTTCCCCGCCCGGCTCCTGTGCACGCTGCCCGCGTCTTCCTGCCTCACTTAGGTCCCAGGGCTAAGCCACGGAGGACTTGGGGGACCTGGATACCCCCAAATCAACAGAGCCACGGAGGCAGCAAGGAGATCCACCCCGGAGCCCCCCAGTGGGGCACGGAGACCCCGCCGCGTGCCCACCAGGACCCAGCTCGGACATGGCCGCCAGCAACGCACCCTGAGAGAGGGGCTGCGGGCCAGAGGCCACCACTGCCACGTGGGTGGGCCCACGGCCCCGGCCACTGTCACGAGGGCAGATACATGGCCCCGGCCACTGCCACGTGGGCAGATCCATGGCCCTGGCCACTGCCACGTGGGCAGATCCATGGCCCCGGCCACTGCCACGTGGGCAGATCCATGGCCCCGTGGGCAGATCAACAGCCCTGGCCACTGTCACAAGGGTGGATTTGTGGCCCCAGCCACTGCCACGAGGGCGGGTTTGTGGCCCCGGCCACTGCTCTGTGGGCAGATTTGTGGCTCCGGCCAGTATTGCACGGGCAGATCCATGGCCCCTCCATGACGGGCCTGGGGCCAGGCCCCCGGGAAGGTGAGGGCGTCCAGTGCCCTCTCCCTGGATGACCTCTGGGCCTGGTGCCACACGGCGGGGGTGCTGTCTCCACCACATCGAGCTCCCACGGAATCCCAGCCACAGACACCACCTCCCCGGAGTAGGCAGAGGGGTCCCCAAAGCTCCTGGAATCCTCCACACACACACACAATTCTGCCCCTGCCTCGAGGGGGTGCAGATCCCGGCCAGCCCTGGAGACGGAAACGCGATGGAAGGAATCGGTGCTCACGCCAGGCCCAGGCCCCTCAGTGGGCAGGAGTCCCTGCCTGCCACCCGTGCACGGAAGCCACGGGAGGGGACCCTCCTCCCGCTCCCGCCCCCCCCAGAGGAGGAGGGGCAGGTGGTTCTGCACTGCAGAGCCCGCTCAGCCCCGCGGGGTGGGGTTTGTTGAGGGGTCTGGCTGCGCGTGCCCCCCCCCCGTAGGGATCATCTAAGATGGACACGGTATTATGACAGAGGGGGGCCTGCTGGGTATCTGCAGGGAGGGGCCCCCAACACCAGGCCCACCCCACGGCCCCAGACACTCACCCAGCACGCCCCGCACCCCAGGGGGAAGGCGCCACAGCGGCTCCCGCACGGGAAAAACACCCAGGTGCCCACGGGGTCACCAGGCCTCGGCAGCCCCTGGCCACCGGGCGTCGTATCAGAAATGACCCCCAATACACGGCAGCCGCCAGGCGGGGTGCCGCGGCCTGCACCCCCAGCTCTCCCGAGCCCGCCCGCCGCGGGGATCCCAAGGGTAAGACCAAGCCTTGTCTCACCGAGCCGTGGGCCCGCGGGTCACGCCTGTCTCCCAGCATCCTCGGGAGTGTGAGACCCGAGGAGCGTGGATCGAAGCCAGCCCGCGCCGGAGAGTCCAGGAGGCTCCTCTCCCCAAACCACCAGCGAGCAGCCAGGCGTGGGCGCCGTGGCTCGAGGGATGGACTGCCAGCTTCGAGCACCGAGCCAAAGCAGGAGGCCCCGACTCCCGCCCCGGCGCTGGTACACGCGTGTGCACGCACGCACACGCACACACACACACAGAGTGAAAGAAATCACAGTGGCAGCACCAAGTGGAGAACACGCGATGGCTCGGACGCTGCTCGCGAGGATAGGAAGCAGAAATGGAAAACCCAATTTCTCAGCCATCTACACGCGCCACTTCCGTGTAACTCGGCGTGTCTGCTGGGCGCTCTTCCCTCGCGGAGGAGAACGCGTGCTCACGTCTAAACCCACGCACACGTGTTCCTAGCAGCTTCGTTTCTTTTAACGTCACCAAGCCAGACACAGCCCAGGGTCCGTCTAGCCAAGGGAACAGCTAAACCAACGGTGATCCGCAGGGCCCTGGTGACCAGACTGCTCCGTCTCCCCGGAGAGCACGCGGCTGAGTGCAAACGGGCAGAGCCCAATGGTCCTGTACCGTGTGGTGGCTTTTCTAGAACATTCTTTCTGTTCCTGTCTTGTTTGGGGTGTACTGAGCCTTAAATTTGGGGCCCTGCACCGATGAGCTCCTGCTTGTCAGGAGGTGCCCAAGAGGGAGACCAAGGCAGAGCGTGACCACGGGGGTCCTGGGGGTGCTAGAAGGTTCTCCATTAAGGGAATTGCCGTCAGGGTCCAGTGCTAGCAGCTGTGGCTTTGCAAGGTGTTACCCATAGAGGGACCAGACCCCAGGGACCTGCATCACTGCTGATAAGTCAACGTGAACCTACAGTTCGCTCAGCACCTCAGGGACGCCCAGCCCCACCCGGCACCATCGGACACTCAAGCCCCTCCCGTGCTCCCGCTGGGCTCTGTCCAGGTGTCTCCCCCCCACCCCCACCCCCCACCCCCCCCCATCCCCCCCCCACGCTGCAACGCGCTGGCCCGGCCTCCAGCCAAAGCTGCCCCTCCCACAGCCCACCCCGTCCTACATCCTCACCTGTCTCAGATCACGAGCCCCACACCCGCAGCCCGGGAGGCTTAGCTTCAGATACACAGGGCGGGAGGGGGGAACTATGCACGTGTGTGTGTGTGTGTGTGTGTGTGTGTGTGTGTGGTGTATGTGCACACGCGCGCGCGCACCCATGCCAGGCCTGGGCTTGAACTCAGGGCTTGGGCACTGTCTCTGATCTTTCTTGCCCCAAAGCTAGTGCTCTAGCACTTGAGCCACAGCTCCGCTCTGGCTTTCCTGTCCCAGCTGGCTTTGAACCGCCATCCTCGAATCGCAACTTCCAAGTAGGTTGGAATATAGAACTGAACCACTGGCACTCAGTGAGAAAATAGGGTGGTGTGTGTGTGTGTGTGTGTGTGTGTGTGTGTGTGTGTGTGTGTGTGTATAGAACATTGAAGGCAAATATTCACATGCTTTCACTCCAAAACTCTGAAACAATCTCTCCACATGAAAACCTGCAGTAACCAGGAACCGTGGGGTGCTGGAATGTCCCACTCAGGAACTGTGGGACGCTGGAATGTCCCACTCAGGAACTGTGGTCTGGTGGCCTCCTGCCTTCTACCCAACACAGGACTGTGATCATCGTGCCCAGAGCCAGGGCCACTGTAAAGACCGCAGCCTAGGGGGGAGGTGGAGGGTGGGGTCTAGGGCTGGGGGCTGGGACTGGGGTCTGGGTTGGGGTCTGAGGCCTGAGGTTGGGGTCTGAGGTCTAAGGTCTGGGGTGGGGTCTGAGGTTGGGGTCTGAGGTCTGATGTCTGGGGGGAAGTCTGGGATCTGGGTGGGGTCTGAGGTCTGATGGTGGAGTCTGGGGATGGGGACTGAGGTCTGGGATCTGAGGTCTGAGGTCTGGGGTCTGGGGTCTGGGGTGGGGTCTGAGGTCTGGTGTCTGGGGTGGGGTCTGAGGTCTGAGGTCTGGGGTCTGAGGTCTGGGGTCTGGGATCTGGGGTCTGGGGTGGGGTCTGAGGTCTGGGGTCTGGGGTGGGGTCTGAGGTCTGGGGTTTGGGGTGGGGTCTGGGATCTGAGGTCTGAGGACTGGGGTCTGGGGTCTGGGGTCTGAGGTCTGGGGTGGGGTCTGGGATCTGAGGTCTGAGGTCTGGGGTCTGGGGTGGGGTCTGGGGTCTGGGGTCTGAGGTCTGGGGTCTGGGGTGGGGTCTGGGGTCTGAGGTCTGAGGTCTGGGGTCTGGGGTCTGAGGTCTGGGGTCTGGGGTGGGGTCTGGGGTCTGAGGTCTGAGGTCTGGGGTCTGGGGTGGGGTCTGAGGTCTGCGGTTTTCTCTGAGGTCTGAGATCTGAGGTCTGGGGTCTGGGGTTGGGGTCTGAGGTCTGGGGTCTGGGGTGGGATCTGAGGTCTGAGGTCTGGGATCTGGGGTGGGGTTAAGGTCTGGTGTCTGGGGTGGGGTCTGAGGTCTGAGGTCTGGGATGGGGTCTGAAGTCTAGGGTCTGAGGTGAGGTCTGAGGTCTGGGGTCTGGGGTGGGGTTAAGGTCTGGGGTCTGGGGTGGGGTCTGAGGTCTGCGGTTTTCTCTGAGGTCTGAGGTCTGGGGACTGGGGTGGGGTCTGGGGTCTGAAGTCTGGGGTCTGAGGTCTGGGGTCTGAGGTCTGGGGTCTGGGGTGGGGTCTGAGGTCTGAGGTCTGGGGTCTGGGGTGGGATCTGAGGTCTGAGGTCTGGGATCTGGGGTGGGGTTAAGGTCTGGTGTCTGGGGTGGGGTCTGAGGTCTGAGGTCTGGGATGGGGTCTGAAGTCTAGGGTCTGAGGTGAGGTCTGAGGTCTGGGGTCTGGGGTGGGGTTAAGGTCTGGGGTCTGGGGTGGGGTCTGAGGTCTGCGGTTTTCTCTGAGGTCTGAGGTCTGGGGACTGGGGTGGGGTCTGGGGTCTGAAGTCTGGGGTCTGAGGTCTGGGGTCTGAGGTCTGGGGTCTGGGGTGGGGTCTGAGGTCTGAGATCTGGAGTCTGGGGTGGGATCTGAGGTCTGAGGTCTGGGGTCTGGGGTGGGGTCTGAGGTCTGAGGTCTGGGGTCTGGGGTCTGCAGTCTGAGGTCTGGGGTCTGGGGTCTGCAGTCTGAGGTCTGGGGTCTGGGGTGAGGTCTGAAGTCTGGGGTCTGGGGTGAGGTCTGAGGTCTGGGGTCTGGGATGAGGTCTGAGGTCTGAGGTCTGGGGTCTGGGGTCTGAGGTCTGAGGTCTGGGGTCTGAGGTCTGGGGTGGGGTCTGAGGTCTGGGGTCTGGGGTCTGGGGTCTGAGGTCTGAGGTCTGGGGTCTGGGGTGAGGTCTGAGGTCTGAGGTCTGGGGTCTGGGGTCTGGGGTGGGATCTGAGGTCTGAGGTCTGGGGTCTGGGGTGAGGTCTGAGGTCTGGGGTCTGGGGTGAGGTCTGAGGTCTGGGGTCTGGGGTGGGATCTAGCGTCTGGGGTGAAGTCGGGGCCCCCCTCAGAACCGCAGCACCCGCCCGGGACGCCGGAGTCTGTGGGATTCTCCTCTCGGCGCCCGCGGCCCGGGGAGCGCCGCCCACAGGCTGCGGGAGGCACCGAGGGACGCGGCCGATTGGCCGCCGCGAGCCCAGCGCAGGGCGGGGGCGTGGCCTCATCGGGGGCGTGGCCACGGGGCTGGGAGGGGCGTTCGTCTCGGGCGTGGCCTGCGGGAGGGCGTGGTCTCTCCGGCCCCGCCCCCTACCCAGCCCGGCTCTGCGCGGGTGGCGGCGGCGGCGGCGGCGACGGCGGCAGCGGCGGCGGCGGCGCGGGGACCGAGGTGAGCGGCGCTGGGTCCCCGAGGCTCGGCCCGAGGGTCGCGGGGGTCCGGGGTGGGGGCGGCACGAGCGCCTGCGGAAGGCGAGGCCGGGGCGGCGCCGGCGGAGCGGCGTGCGTGCGCGGGCCTCTGTGCGTGTGTGCGCGCGTGAGTGTGAGGGTGAGTGTGAGTGTGTGCTTGCGCGCGCCCGGCCGTGGGTGGGGCAGGGTCCGGCGGGACCCGCCAGGCAGGCGCCGCCCCTGGAGGTCCAGACCCCCCTCCCCCCCTCAGCCTCCCGGACGCCCCAGCTCCCGCCCACCCCGCCCCCTTCTCGGGGCTGAGTTTCTGGTGTTGGGTGGCACCCTGGGGTCGCGTCCAGCCCCGGCCCCGCCCATCACCCGGCCCCCCAACCCCCGAGCCGCCCTTCCCTGCCGCAGCTACCCCCGTCCACCGCCCCCTAATAGAGCAGACAAAGATGGTCGAGGGGGGGCCCCTGCGAACCCCCTTCCCCGGCCGGCCTCGGGGCCTCCGGCGGTCACCGGGGCCTCCGCCAAGGTCCTGCCAGCCGCCCGGCCTGGTCTGAGGCTGCAGGGGCCTGGGCAGGGCATCTCAGGGCTGCAGAACTTGGGGGGAGGGTCCCTGCAGGAAGAACCCGCTCCAGAGAGGGGCCCCCATCTCTACCCTGTGACACAGGGGGACACTGGGGAGGAGAGGTGGGGAGAGGGGGGACGCCTGGGCAGGTGTGGGGTCGGTGGCTCACCGCGGAGGCCCGACGCTTTCTAAGATTTCCCCTTTGGAGCCGAGGTGAGGGAGGGCCGAGCGGAGGATCTGACCCTCGGCCTGCGGGCCCCACCATGTGGCCCCAGCCAGGCCCCCGGGGCCTCCCTCGGGACACCTCTCTTTCCCTGTCCGTGGTGTGCGGGTGGGTGACACCGGGGGGCCGGCGGTGATCGCTGATGGAGGCCCTGCTGCACCTGCGGTCCAAGGGCCGTTTCCTAGGGCCAGGTGTGGAGGCAGGGCCCCTCCCCGAGAACCCTTCCCCGCGACAAGTTAGGGGTCCCGCCCGAGGACCCAGGCAAACCGACCGTGTTCCGGGCCCACACGGGCTGAGACGCCCCCGCCCCCCGGGAGTCTGCGTGTTACAGCGCAGCCGCACCCCAGCATGGGGGGGTCACACCTGCTGGCTGAGGACTGCAGCCACTACCCCCCCCACACACACACACCCCCGAGCCTCAGGGCCTCACGAGGCCGGAGAGCTTCTGACTCTGAGGGACCCTCCATGCGACGTTGTCGGGGGGCCTCCACTCCTTCCTTTGAGCCGTGGGCGGTGGCCCCAGCCGGCCTGAGTCAGCATCCTCGGCCCTCGGCTGGCAGGTTGCTTTGGGTCTCTGGTCCCTAGGGTCCTGATCTGGATGTGGAATCGTATCACCCCCACCCCCATGCCGGGGTAGCCCTGGGGTCCAAAGACGAGGCTGCCAGGTGGCTGGGACCGCCGCAGGTGGGCAGACGGGTGTCCCTGGCGGCTGTCGTGCCCGCTGGTGATGGGGACAGGGCATGGACTCCATTCCTCGGCGGCAGGAAAGCATGCGTGCAGCGCGGAGAGCGGCTAATGGCTTTCTGGTTCTAATGGACGCCTTCAAAGGCCGGGGCTGGCCAGGCGGAACCCCGGGGGGGGGGTGCGGGGCAGGTGGCGTGGCGTAATGCCAGCCTCGAGCTCAAGGCAGGCCTGGAGCGGGGTGGGTGCCACCCAGACCACGGCTGGCGCGGTGGGGAGAAGGGGCAGATGTCCGGGCCTCTCGGGGCACCCTGCTAGTGTCTGGGGTCGTGGATGGCATTCTCTCCTGAGCCCCCCATGGGGACCCCCTCGGAGACCCCCGGAAGCACACCTCATCCGTCCCCACGGGCAAGCGTGGGCGCAGGGTCCTTCCCCCGAGGCCCCGGTGGCTTCAGGCACTGGGAAGGCCCAGCCGCCTCTGGGGTCAGGGATGGGACACGGGACTCGGGAGTTTGGACCCCCCCTATGGACGGTGGGGAGGAAGGGCAGCCTCGTGGAGCCGGGAGGGACTCCTGGTGACTCCTGGTGACCCTGAAACCCTTGGTGTTGGCACCCAGGACCCACGTGCTGGGCAGGCGGCCTGTCTGCTGCGGAAATCCCTGCCCCAGTTCTTTTGTTTGTGTTTTGTTTTCAAAGCAGAGGGGCATTAACTTTGCCCAGGCTGACCCGGAACTTGGGATCTCCTGTTTCTGCCTCCTGGGTAACTGGGATTACAGGGATGCATCGCCACATCCAGCTTGTTTGTTGAAAGGGAGTCTCACGAACGCTGCCTGTGCTGGCCTTGAATTCAAGATCCTCCTTCCTCTGCCACCTGAGTGTCTGGCCGTGCAGGTGCAGCCACCCCAGGGACGGGGCCACCTGTGTCTGTGACTTCAGACACCCTACATTTTGGGGAGTGGCTCAGCGTGAGTACTGCTCTCTGGCCTCGGCTTGCAGCTGGGTGGGTGGCCTGGGAGGAGGAGCCAGCGTGGGCCAGGCAGGGGCAGAGTGGGGACAGAAGCAGGGCCAGCTGCCCAGACGTGGCCCCGTCTCTGTGGGCTGAGCTTCCTCTCAGAGCCACGGGTGGGATAAGGGTCTCAGGCAGGCATCGGGAGCCAGGCTGCCCGCCTCCACCTCGGTGGCCTCGGCAGCCCCTGGGCTCCGCCTGCCTCGCGCTTCCGATGGTCATTATGGCAGCGCCTTCCGAGAAGTGAGGGTCAGCCGGGCTGGGGGAGGTGGAGAAGGGGCGTGGGCGATGGGGGGGCATGGCTGTGTCGCCTTGTGGACACAGCTTGGCAACGATGACGGCTGTGTGCGCTCTTGCAGGGATGGGGTCCTGTCGTCTAGGAACACCGGGGTCCTGTTGTCTAGGAACACCGGGGTCCTGCAGCATGGTGGTCTTTTTGTTGTTGTTGTTTTGTTTTGTTTTTTGTTTGTTTTGCCAGTCCTGGGCCTTGGACTCAGGGTCTGAGCACTATCCCTGGCTTCTTCTTGCTCAAAGCTAGCACTCTGCCACTTGAGCCACAGCGCCACTTCTGGCCGTTTTCTATCTATGTGGTGCTGAGGAATCGAACCCAGGGCTTCATGTATAGGAGGCAAGCACTCTGGCCACTAGGCCATATCCCCAGCCCAGCACAGTGGTCTCAAGAGGGTGTGGTCTCGTGGTCTTGCAGCCACAGGGTCTCAGTCTGATCTTACATCGGCGTGGCCTTACTGTCTTGCAGCGCTGCGATCTGGTGGTCCTGTAGGGGTACTATCTCATTACAAAGACAGTCGGTCTTGTGATCTCACAGTATTGTGGTCTTACCATGGTATGCTCTCATGATCTTATGATATCACAGTCACGTGGTCTGACAGAGGCAGGGTCTTGTGGTCTTACAGTGGCATGGTCTGCTGGTCTTGCAATGGCATGGTCTCATGGCTTGACAATGACATGGTCTGGTGGGTCTTGCAGTGGCGTGGTCTTGTGATCTTACAGTGGCGTGGTCCCGTGATCTTACAGTGGCGTGATCTCATGATCTTACGGTGGCATGGTCTCATGGTTTGACAATGGCATGATCTGACAGTGGCATGGTCTGCCAGACAGTGGGGTGGTCTTGTGGTCTTTGCAGTGGCGTGGTCTCATGGTCTGACGATGGTGTGATCTGACAGTGGCGTGGTCTGCCAGTCAGTGGCATAGTCTCGTGGTCTTGCAGTGCCATGGTCTCGTGGTCTGGCAGTGGTGTGGTCTTGTGATCTTACAGTGGCATGGTCTCGTGGTCTTGTAGTGGCGTAGTCTTGTGGTCTTGCAATGGTGTGGTCTCATGGCTTGACAGTGGCGTGGCCTGTCAGACAGTGGCGTGGCCTGCTGGTCTTGCAGTGGCGTGTTCTCATGGTCTTGCAGTGGCATAGTCTCGTGGTCTTGCAGTGGCGTGGTCTCATGGCTTGACAGTGGCATGGTCTGCCAGACAGTGGCGTGGCCTGCTGGTCTTGCAGTGGCGTGGTCTTGTGGTCTTGTAGTGGCGTGGTCTCATGGCTTGACAGTGGTGTGGCCTGTCAGACAGTGGCGTGGCCTGCTGGTCTTGCAGTGGCGTGGTCTCGTGGTCTGGCAGTGGCGTGGTCTTATGGCTTGACAGTGGCGTGGTCTGCCAGACAGTGGCATGGCCTGCTGGTCTTGCAGCGGCGTGGCCTCGTGGTCTGGTCGTGGTGCTGTGCACTGTGGGAAGGCCATCCTGGCTTCAGTGGTGACCTCACTGGCACTGGCATCGTGTGACTGTTGTTGGCACTTCTGGGCAGCCCAGAGGAAACAGGGGAGGGGGGATGGATGCCCACTCCACACGAGATGCCTGTGCCATCTGCACCTGCCCAGAGGCGGGGCTGCCTCCATGCTGGCTCCGATCTCCGCACGCTGGGCAAGTGGAGAGAGGCCGGGCCAGCTCGGCCCTGGATCTCGGGCAGCAGGGCTGGGGCTGTCCCTTCCCCCCGGCCGCACGGCCTTTGGAGGGACGGCTCCGAGGTCTGCCCCCTAGGCAGCGGCTGGGCGGGGGTGGGGTCCCTGCTGCAAAGCCCAGCTCACCTGCCCCTCCGGCCCCGAGAGCAGCCAGCATGCAGCCACGTGCATCTGAGCTCTGTGAACTGGAGCCGTGGGGGGGCGGGGCCTGGAGGTCTGGGGGCGGGGTGGGGGCGGGGCGGGGGCGGGGCTGCCCGTGGCACAGGCCAGTCCTGCAGCGGTGTCCTGGTGGTCTCTTCAGCTGGAGTCGGGTCCTGCACACAGGGTGTGCTGACCAACGGCTGGGGTGCCGCCCCGATGGGCGGGGCGCGGGGCGCTGGGCACCCCGTAAGCTGGGGTCATTCCTTCCTCTGCAGAGCCAGGTTCTGGGGTGGGGGCCGGCCGGTCCGAGGCACACAGCAGGCCTCGAGCCTCACGGGGCTGAGGGCCGCCTCGGCGACGGCCACGGTCAGGGGGTACAGCCAGCAAAGCGGGGCTCCCCCGGCCCACCGTGCCGCCGCCTCGTCCCCCCACTCAGAGCTCGCGCGGAGGCAGGACCGGCCTGACCCCGCGCGGTGACTCCTCGTTTGTGCTTTTGAGTTCCAGTCTCGGCGGCAGACGGCCTCGCCCACGGCCGCGTGGGTGCCGGAGCAGCTGCGGCTCCCGTCTTTTGTTCACCCATTCATAAAACACATTCTGGGGGCCCTCGCCAGCCGTCCTGGCTCCAGGGAACCCGCCACCCGCGTGGAGGGGTGCGTCCGGGCAGCTGGGCCTGTGCACGCGCTGGGTGCCTGTGGGCAGGTTGCTCTGCCCGGAAACAACCGTCTTCTCAGTCTGCGTCTGTCTCCCTGCTGAGACCTGAGGGGCGGGGGTGGGGGGTGGGGGGGGGTCTGTGAGTGGGTTCCGGCTTCCTCGAAGGCCTGGCGGGCCTTCGGAGCTGGCCACACCTCCACACCGCCCTGGGGGGCCCTGGAGATGGGAGGAGGCCAGGCCTTGGGGCTGATGGCCGAGGTCCCCCCCCCCCCCCGGGCACGGGAGGAGGCCGCGCTGGCTTGGGTCACCTCTGTGGCTGGGCCGGCTCTTCTGAGACCCCCATGGGGGGGAGGGGGGCTGAGCCCCGGCACCCGGGTTATCGCTGTGGTGTGACCGCCACCCTGGTGGGGTGCCACGGATTGCTAGGCCGAGGCTGTCTCTGTGGGCAGCGCGCTTCTAGCCGGCTTCTAGACGGGCACAGCTGCCCCCTGTGGACCAGAGGGGGCGCTCCGTGTCAGCGTCCCCCGCCGGGGCCATGGGCCAGCCCCCCGGGGCCCCGTCGCCAGCTCCTTCGTGGGAACACGGGTGCATGCAGAAGCAAGTCTCCATGGTCTCTCTGAACTCAGGGCTCTGCGCCCGCCAGGCAGGCGCTTATGGCTTGGATCGCGCCGCCGACGCTTTTGCTTGGAGCCTGTTTTTCAGATAGGGTCTTGCAATTGTGCCGGCTTCAAACCCCGATCCTCCCCCTTCAGCCCCTTGAGCGGCTGGGATGGCGGGAGGGGGCCGCCACGCCCGTCCAGTCTGTTGGCTTCATCGTGGGATGGCTTGGGCCCCGGTGAGGTTCACGGTCACGCGAGCTCAGCGAGTCACTGGGGCTGGACGGAATTCCTCGCCCGCCCCTCTAGGGCGAGGGTAGGAAGAGCGCTTGCAAGTTATTGGCGTCTCCAGCTTGCCTGTGAGTGTGTGTGTGTGAGTGTGAGTGAGTGTGTGTGTGTGTGTGAGTGGGTATCCGTGCACGCGTACTCTCACTCCCATACCAGTACTGGGCCTAAGCCCAGGGCCTCCTACTCTCCCCTTTTCCTCTCAGGACTGGCACTCAACCACGTGAGCCACAGCTCCACTTCTGGCTATCTGATGGGTGGTCGGAGATGAGAACCGCCCAGACTTTCCTGCCTGGGCTGGCTTTGAACTGAGATCGTCAGATCTCAGGCCCCCGAGGAGCTGGAGTTACGGATGCTTATTAGCTCCTCCCACCGGCACTGCAGGTCCCCCCCGGCCGGGCCTGGAGTTCTGCCACCCCGGCGGCGGTGTGGTGACTCCCCTCCTCCCCCCCCATGGCAGGCCCCTGGCGCGCAGCAGGAATGTGTGCTGGACGCGGGTCTGTCCCTGGGCGTGGGTAGCCCTGGGCAGCGGGCATCGGGTGCCAGGCGCCAGGCAGACTCCAGCTGCATCTGCAGTGAGACTCCATCGGCCTCGCTATAGGACCGGGTTCTGGCATTGGGAACCGAGGAGTAGGCGAGGGTGTGCCATGTGGCAAGGCCGGAGGGGGGCCGGGCAGCGGAGCGTGTCGGTGCCCAAGTCCAGGGGCGGGGGGGGGGGGGAGCAGGAGGGCGGGTTGGGGAGGGGGGGGCCAGGCAGCAGAGCGCCTTGGTGCCCAAGTCCAGGGGCGGAGGGGGGGGGGCCGGGCAGCGGAGCGCGTCGGTGCCCAAGTCCAGGGGCGGAGGGCGGGCGGGGGGGGGGGGGGCGGCCAGGCAGCGGAGGGCCTCGGTGCCCAAGTCCAGGGGCGGAGAGGGTGCGGTGAGAGGGAGAAGGCAGGACGGGGAGGAGGACCGGGCGGCAGGCGCTGGGTCCCAGAAGCCAGGTAAGCCGTGGGCCAGGAGGGCAGAGGGGCGGTGGAGCCCCCGGCGGGGAGGGGAGTGGAGGGGGGGGGTGGGGGAGGGCTGGACGGAGGCCTGGCTCCTCCAGGAGCTGATGGGAAGCCCCGGTGGTGGATCTTCCTGATCTGCACGCAGAGCCAGCCGTGCAGCGTCTGGTCTGATGGAGGAGGCAGGCACGGCCTGAGGAGGGAGGGAGGGAGGGAGGGAGGGAGGACGGCCGCGGCGGTGGCCGGGTGTGCGGAGGGGGAAGGGGCAGGCCGGCCGCGGATGGCAGCGTCGGGAGACAGAACAACAACGGGGAATTAAAAATCCTCGCTGCAAAACAGGACGGGGCGTCTGTGAGCCCAGTGATCCCGGGGGGACCCCGTCGAGTCCTTTTTCCTCTTGACACGGAGGGGCCAGGGGGTGGATTCTGATTGGTCAGAACCGGCCTGACGCGCGTTCTGATTGGCCAGTGAAGTTTCCTCTTGACCAAGAGCAGGGGAAGCTGGAGAAAGAAGGACTCGCGACTGTGTGTGTGTGTGCACACGCACGTGCACGTGCACGCCGGTACCTGGGCCTGAGCACTGACCCTGGTGAGCTTTTCCACCTGAGCCCCAGCTCACCTCCCCTGCCCTGAGCCCACAGGCAGCAAGATGGAGGACAGGACAGGAGGGCCTGGGATCTGCTGGCCTGGCCGGGAGCCCAGAGCCCCGGAGCCCCGGCCACCCCTGCCCCGGCCCGGGGGGCAACAGTCTCTAGTTGCCAACAGGAGGGTTCGGGCCACGACCTGCCCCGGGGAAGCGGGGGCTGGAGGGGGGGGGGGCTGGGAGTGAAGCCCCGGTCCTGCAGGTGACCTCCGGATACAGAAACGGGGCTCCCCCTTGCTGGCAGGGGGCCGAGGCTGTGCCCAGCAGGCACAGCAGGTACTTGGTAACAGACACGGCTGACCCTGGACCAGGGAGTAGAAGGGACCGGCCTGCCGCCCGGCCTTCCAGGCACAGGGGCCGGGCACGGTGCCCGTCCGATGGAGGGCAGGAAGCGGAGCTGGCATCCCCGCAGGCTCGAGTGGCCTCGGCTGGCCTGTCGGCACGGCGGGCACAATGGCGGTCCGCCTCCGGAGCTGGGGCAAGCACCCAGGGCCGGCGCGGGGAGAGGGTTGGGCTGAGCACCGAGGTCACGACGCCTCTGGCGGAGGTCCCGCCCGGGCTGAGATGCCCGCGTTTCTGGGGGGGGGGGCAGGGCGGGGGTGTCTGCCGCACACTGAGTGTTGGGACGACGTGGGTTTCCGGGGGTCTGTGCCAGAGCCTGGAGGTGCGCAGCCCAGTGTGAGGACAGGTGGCGGGTGGGCGGCTGCCCTCGCCCGCCCCCCTCCCCAACCCCCCCCCCCCGCCCCCGGGCGGGAGGGCTCAGACGGGAATCTGATTTCTCCGGTTCCAGAAGCGAGACGCTGAGAGAAAGGAGCTGGCAGGGCCGCTTCCTGCCTCCTCTGGTGTCTGGCGGCCGCCCGTCCTCCGGGGTCCCTGGCACGCAGCCTCCTCCCCGGCCTCTGCCGTCAGCGGCCCCAGGGCCTCTGTGTCTCGGTGTCCTTCTCAGGACCACAGCGGGGTCACCTCCAGCGGGGCCTCGTCTCAGCCCTGGGCTGCACTCAGGGGCCCGGGCCACCCTGCCTCACTCCCACGAGGGACCCCACTGTCCCCACAGCAGGTGGGCCGGCTGAGGACCCAGGGACTCTGCCAGGAAGCAGGTGCTCTCCTCCAATCCCCCTATGGAGGCGGGGGGGGTGATTCCTGGGACAGCAGGGCTCAGGGGACAGCTCTGGTGCGGGGCTGGCCCTGCCCTCTTCCACCAGCCCCCGGCCAGCAGCACTGCTTTGTGCTGGATCCCGGGTGACAGGCATCCTAGTAAGGGGAAGGAGTCCAGTGGGGTCTGTTTTGGCTTGGTTGTGTTTTGTGCCAGGCCTGGGGCTTGAACTCAGGGCTTGGGTGTTGTCTACCCTTGTGCCACTCCTCTACTTCTGACTTTTTGTGGTGGCTGGAGATGAGAGTCTCACTGGCTTTCCCGCCCAGGCTGGCTTTGAACTGCGACCCTCAGAGCTCAGCCTCCTGAGTGGCTGGGGTGACAGGCACGAGACACCAACACTCAGCCAGTGCAATTTGTGAGCCTGGGTTTCACTTGTAGCTGTCCCGGGCCACATGACCGTCGACTAGTCACTTCGCCTGTTACGGCGTCAGCCGGCCCCCCGGGAACAGGGCTGCCGGAGCCGGAGCCGGCTGGACCACAGGAAGTTAGAGAGCCGGACTGTGACCTGCGGGGCATTGAGTGCTTCTGGGCTGGGGCTGGCTACCTCCAGGTCCTAAGGACTGAGGCCCAGGGGCTTCTGGGCAGGCCAGGAAGGTGTGCGGGGTGGGGACGGAGACTCCGAGCCTGGACTCACTGGGACCTTGCTGTCCCCCGCTAGTGACATGGCAGAATGAGGGTTCTCTGAAGAGCACATTGAAGGTCTTGTGTCCATAACCAGGGCCCTTCCTCACAGGGGTCTGTGGTCCCCTAGGGAAGGAGGCCCGGGCGGGGGGGGGGGGGGAGGGACGGATGCCAGGCAGCAGGTGGCCGAGCAAGGATGGGACGCGACAGCAAGTTCACCCCGCAGCGGCGGGAACCCTGTTCTTCTCGAACCCCACTGTGCCATGTGTACTCAGTGCTCAATCAACGGGCCTGTGGTCCTTTGTCGTGCCCGGAAGGCAGGGGGCCCTTTCCTCACCCAAGGCAGCGTTCCCCGGCGCCTTTGCTCTCTGGCTGACATTCCTGGTCTGTAGCCCCACCTAGCCTCAGTTTCCCCGGCCGCGACGCAGGCATGACAAAAGTCAGTGCTGGCCGCAGAGGTTCCGTCACCCCAGGCTTGGCTCAAGGGGAGCCCGGGAGGCCCCCCCTTCGCAAGCATGCTGCCTCCGTGGGCTGGCCGGCGGTGCCCTGCCCCAGGCGCCTTGGGACAGGCTCACCCTGGGGCAGCAGCCACCCGGGCTCCCAAATGCCTCCCACCCTCCTGTGCCAGCTCGGCTGCCAGCCCTGGCCTGGCCCTGCACTTGTGCTCCCTGCCACCCCGGGGAAGAGGGGGGGGCCCTGCCCCGTGGGCACGGGCTGCAGGGGAAGGGTCCAGCACACAGCCCCCTCCCAGGGGCTCTGGGACCCCAGGGTGCCTAGCTCAGGGGCTCTGCCCCGGCTTTGGGGCAGTGCTGAGCTTTGCCACCAGGGGGCAGAAGTGCCCCTGCATCAGATACCTCCCAGAAGGAGGCCCAGGTGGCCCCAGGGCTGGTCCGGAGCCATGGTGGAGCCCCGTGAATAAGAGCATTCTCCCCGGTACGGTTCCGGTGTGCACCCAGCCTTCCCTCTAAGCGTTGGTGCACGCCTGCTGTGTGCCAGGCACCGGGAACTGGCATGAACAAGGCCCAGCCCCGGCCTTCCTGGCTTGGGGCAGAAGAAAGAAATAGAAAACGCCACCCAATGGCGAAAGGGCCACGCCCCGGGCTTAAGCGGGAAGGAAGGGGGAGATGACCTTTCACCTTTGACCCTCACTGGGGGTCATTCTGGAGATGCCAGAAGCTGGGCAGCAGGCAGCTGCCCTCCTGCAGGACAAGAATCTGGGCTTGGTCCCCAGCAGGACGAAGCCCGCGCCCAGATCCCTTGCCCACGCCCGGCTCCCTCGTCAGGGGCCCAGCAAAGCCCACTGCCACCCCAGCCCAGCTCTCCAGGACTGGCAGAGCCGCCTCTGTGGACCTCCAGCTTGATCCCGGCCTGTACCGGCAGGGCAGCTGGGGTCGGGGAGGCCAACCCCCCCCCCAGGGCCATCACTGAGGGGAGGGGGGAGGTCATGTGGTCCCAGGCTCCCTGGGCCGTTCTTGAGAGCAGGGAGTAGTCTGTTGGTGAGTCTGCCTCCCCTGTCCTGAGGACAGGGCTGAAGTCTGCCCCACAGTGCGCACACAGGAAGTACTGGCTGGCTCCTTGCGTCCGGCCCGGGGCTCTGGACCTGCACTGGTCACCTGTCGTGAGAGATCAGGTGGGGCGGAGGCCACCCTGTGTCAGGGGTGGGCACCGTGTGCGACCAGAGGCCTGGCTTGCCTTGAGCGCATTGCACAACCCTGGGCACTATTTTGCTCTGTCACTTCAGTTTCCCCGTGGGAAGAAGGGAGAGAGGCCCCTCTCCCCTCGAGCAGCTCCAGGTGCCCTGTGCAGTACAGGAAACACCAAGGCCCACGGGGGCTTAGAAGATCCTTGCTTGCTTCCTCCATTCCAGGGGAGGGGGCTGTGTCCACCACCTTCCACTCTCCCGGCCCTCGGCCCAGCAGCTCCGCCAGGCAGCCAGGCAGGGCCCAGGAGGGGATCCAGGACAGCCGGTCGGGGCCTAGGTGGGTCGGGGCTCCTGGCCCCGGGGGCACGCGGAGGACGGAACCAGCACCCCGATTCATTCAGTCTTTTGAGTCATGGAGGAGCTTGTATCCAGTAAAAGGGTCTGGGAGGATCCGGGCCGGTCCAGGCTTCTCTGAAGCCGGACCACGCGCGGAGGGTGTGACTCTGTGTGAGGTATGGATGGGAGAGTCGCAGGCCGGTCGGGCGGTGGGTGTGTCCTGTGTCCCGGCTTCCTGCGGGTGTGCGTGGCCCCGGGAAGGGGGAGGGGGACGGGCACCGAGGGAGGCCCCGGCGCGTCGGCCCCGCCCCCGGCGCGTGGCCACGCCCAGCACCTCCGAAGGCCCCGCCCCTCCCCGGAGCGACGGGGGCGGAGCCGCTGTGGCCTCGCCCCGCCTCCCCAAGGACCCGCCCCCCGCGCGTGGCCACGCCCAGCACCTCCGAAGGCCCCGCCCCTCCCCGGAGCGACGGGGGCGGAGCCGCTGTGGCCTCGCCCCGCCTCTCCGAGGACACGCCCCCAGCGGGTGGCCACGCCCCTCTCCGCGGGCCCGCCCCCAGCCGCGCTAGCGCCGGGCCGGGCCGCGGGAGCGGAGCTGGGCGCTGCGCCGCCGCGGGAGCAATGATTAACCGGGTCGGAGGCGCGGGGCGCGGCCCGGGGCGGGGGCGCGGGGCCGGGGCGGGACCCCGAGAGGCCGCTGGGCTCCTAGTCGCCGCCCTGGCTTCCTGGTAGCGGGCGCAGCGCCGGAGGGCCGCGTGGGCGCCGGGTCAGCATGAGGACTCTCCGCAGGTTGAAGTTCATGAGTTCGCCCAGCCTCAGTGACCTGGGCAAGAGGGAGCCGGCCGCGGACGAGCGGGGCACGCAGCAGCGCCGGGCCTGCGCCAACGCCACCTGGAACAGGTAGGGAGGCCGCGCGCGCCACGCGGGGCCCGCGCCGGGACGGGGGTGGGGGCCGCGCCCGATCGGGGGCCGTCCCGGGGCCCGCGCGGGGACGGGGGGCCCGGGCCGGGCCGGGGGGCCCGCGCCGGGACGGGGATCCAGAGCCGGGACCGGGGGCCGCGCCCGATCGGGGGCAGTCCCGAGGCCCGCGCCGGGACGGGGGGCCCCGGGCCGGGGGAGGGGGGCCTCGCCCGATCGGGGATTGTTCCGAGGCCCGCGCCGGGACGGGGGGCGGGGGCCGAGACGGGGGCAGTCCCGAGGCCCGAGACGGGGAGGGGGGGGGGGGTCGGGCCGGGCCGGGGGCCGCTATCGGGGATTGTCCCGAGGATCGCGGCGGGCCGGGGAAGGGGGCCGCGCCCGATCGGGGATTGTTCCGAGGCCCGCGCGGGGACAGGGGGCCGGGGCCGAGACGGGGGTGGGGCCCGCGCCGGGACACGGGGCCCGGGCCGCGCCTCTCCGGCAGACAACTTTCCCGGCCCACCCGAGTC
>NC_063161.1:3737057-3758877 GCF_023159225.1 Perognathus longimembris pacificus | reverse complement strand
GGGGGCATGGAAGAAGTTTAAGCGCTGTGCTCGCAGAGCTCAGCCCGCCAGCTCCCGGGCGGCGCCCACCCGCGACCCCGTCTCCAGGCCGCCTCCCCCGGCCCCTGCCTGGCCTGCGTCCCGTGCTGGAGGCCACCGGGGGCGGGGACGGCAGGAAGTCCTTGTCCTCGGCTGCTGTTGGGCCGTTGAGCCTCTCGGCTCCCGGCGGGGCCGCAGCACACTTCCTGTGTTCAGTGTGCAGGCCCCGGTGGGGGGGGGGGCGTGGTGGGCGGGGGTCCAGGGGGGGGCCGCGGTGGGCGGGGGTCCAGGGGAGGGGGTGTCCCGGTGGGTGGCCCAGGGTGGGTGCGGGGCCGTGGTGGGCGATGGCCGGCGCAGGGTGGGGGTGGGGGTGGCCATGGTGGGCGGGCGCTGGCGGCCCTGGGTGGGCAGCAGTCTCTCCCCCAGAGCCCACCCCGTCCTCGCAGCTGTCCACCGGTGCAGCAGCCATCCTGCGTTCCGGAGAGGACCATCCAGGCCCGCCCACGGCCCTGGGCAGCCTCCCAGCCAGCTGTTTGAGGGTGGGAATGGCAGTGTCCTATGAAGTTTCCCCGGGTCTGCTCCTGAGCCCTGGGAAGAGGGGGAAGCCCGCTGCTGGGGGGGAGGGCTGCAGATGGCACCCCACTCCCGCCCTGGTGGTGAAGCCGTGCTCCGCCCCCGTCCAGGCCACTAGGAGCCTAATTGTCACGTGGCACCTTTCCTCCAGGGACGTCCTGGGGCCCACAGGCTGCCGGCTGGGACCCTGTTGGCCCTGGGGCTAACAGAACAGGTTCTCTCTCAGGCTTATCTTCTGCCCTCCACTAAGTTTCAATCAGGCTTGAGGGCTGGAACTGCCTGCCCAACCCTCCTCACATCGGAGAGGAAAGGACTCCTATTCGGGGCTTCTGGCACTCGGAGAAATGCACCACATAGAGTTAGTCACCTCCAGCAGGTCACACAACATGTCTGGTCCTCAATTTCTTTGCCCATAATATGGGCAGATTGCCTTGGGTTCGGGCAGGCTACTGGGGCGTTAAATGTGGAAATGCATAATAAAAAGCCCCCAGCAGCGTCTGGCACATAGTAGGACCCCAGAACCAGCAACTCTGGCTCCTGTAATCCTAACTACCCAGGAGGTTGAGATCTGAGGAGTGCAAAGCCAGCCCAGGCAGAAAAGTCCATGAGACTCATTTCCAACTGACCAGCAGAATTAAAAGTGGAGCTGTGATTCAAGTGGCAGAGAGCTAGCTTAGCCGGAAGTGAAGCTAAGAAACAGTGCCCAGACTGCGTTCAAGCCATAGACCTGCATGCCCATACACACACACACACACACACACACACACACACACACACACACACACTACAGCAGTAACCTTGTTGAGGATGGGCCTTGAGAACTTTCCAGGCCCAGGACCCACCTACAGACCAGCAGCCGTGTCACGAGGCCTGAGGAGGTACACAGAATCCCAGTGTAGAAGCGACATGGTATTGGCCCGATTTCTAGAGCGTGGTTCGTGGGCAGGGGCTGGCGTCCTTGTTTTGTCGTTAGGCTGGAATGAAGCCTTTTCTCAGGCTTTGGGCGAGTGGGGTGGGGGGATCTGAACCATGGCATGACATTGCACAACTTTGGTGGCTACTTGTCACAGGGTCCCCCTGTGGGTGCCTGTCACCTGGGGCCTCCGGGCCTCTGAAGGCTGAGTCCTTGAGCTGAGGGGTCGCGTGCTGCCCCCCACTTCCTGCGTGGGGGAGGAGGGGGCCAGAATGACTCCTGGGAGCCAGGAGAGACCTGGGGTGCGCTCCCCCGAGTTGGTGGGCACGGGTGGCCTTGACGTGGTCAGCCGTGGCAGGCCCCCAGTGAGCTGCGACCTCTGCCTCCTGGCAGAGATGCGTTCCTCCTGCTTCCCCGTCCCCAAGGTCCCTCCTGAGAAGCTTCCAGAAGTTATCAAGAGACCCACAGCAGCCCTAAGACGCATGCTAAGGGGACCTGTGGGTATCCCAGCGTCCTGGGCCAATGCCTAGCTAATGCCACATCACACACCCTGGGGTCCCGGCATGGAGAAGCCCGGGGCACCGAGTGGAGGGTGTGGCCCAGCCCCCGAGGTCAGGCTGAGCACCCTCCGCCAGCACCCCTCAACCTCTAGGGTCTAAATGCAGATCTGCCTGGGGACCAGCATGCTGCCGTGTTGAGAGCCTCTCCGCGGCTGTGGTTCCCGAGGCGGGCAGGCGGGCGGGAGGGAGGGGTCCCCAGCCGCTCCCCTCCCGCCATTGCTGGGCACCGCACACGCAGTGGGGTACAACACCCAAACCCCAGGCCTGAGCTGGCCCTCCCATCCTCATTAGCCTCCCCGTGGGTCTCCACGCCCCTGCTTGTAGATGAGCCAACGGAGGCTCAGAGGACCCGGCCTGGAACCCCGTGAGGCCGGCAGGAGCCAAGGTGTGTATGTGTGTGTGTGGGGGGGGGGAGGGTGTATTTCTTAAAGGGCCAGCAGACATTGACCCGACTGTGGAGGGGAATGGAGGTGGGGTCCTGTGCCCGGCTCCCCCAGCCCCTGCTCAACTACTGTGGTTAGGCGTGGGACACGGTCCCCAGGGTCCTGGCTCTGGCCTGTGAGTGGGGGGCTTCACAGCGGGGAGGAGGTCGCCCACAGGGCGAAGGATCCTGAGCCGGGGAGGGGTTCCTTGGTGACACGGTTTGGGGGGGCTGCACCATCACGGGCAGTAGGGGGGACTGGGAGAAGGAGGAGGCATTGGGAGCCCCGGGTGTGGGAGGCAGGGAGTCGGGGTTCACCGCTGGAGGCCCCAGAAGGAACAGCCTCCCGACACCAGGGCCTGCGCCTGGGACACTGAATTAGAAGCTGCTGGCTGAACTGTCAGGGGACGGCCGTGGGTTGTGGGGCCCTAAGGTCACTCGTGCCAGCTGCCACGGGCCACCCACACCCTGGGCTCTGTCCCCCATCAGCCAGTGGGAACCTGGCCTCCCCGCACACGGTGAAGCCACCAGACAGTGCCCAGACTGCGTTCAAGCCGTAGACCCGCACGCACACGCGCACGCTCACACACACCAACTAGAGACACACCCCCATCTCCAGTGCCTCAGCCAGGGAAAGACTGGGGGTCTGATTCCCCCTTGGGGCCTTCCAAGCCCCTGGCCGGGCCCCCTCCCTCCGCAGCCTGGCTTCCTGGGGGGGGGGCCGGTGGGTGCGGCAGAGCCCCGCCCCCGGCCCCTTCCTCTCTGGCATGGCGTGGCCTGTGGTTGCAGGCGTGGGGCTGGGACCGTGGCCCGAGTCGCTGACGCCCTTGCTTCTCTCCCTGCATCCGCCCAGCTCAGGGCAGCGGGGAGGTGCTGCCCCCCCCCAGGGGTGCTGAGGACTGGAAGGGCCGCTGGGGGAGGGGGCAGCCCTCCGCAGGAGGAGGGCCCTCTCCCGGAAGCGCCCCGCCCCTGGCCAGGCAGCTGGGGTTTCACTTCTACTTTGGGGGTGCCGAGTCACGGGAAGCCTTGGGCTCTCCCCGCCCTTCCTCCCCAGGTGGCACGGGAGGGTGGGTGTGTGCACAGGCCAGGGTTCCGGCTCCCTTCTCCGTCACGGCTCTGCTGGGTGCAGAGCTGTGGGGTTCTGGGGGAGTTCCGGGGCCTCTCTGAGCCCCGCCGTCTCTGTCCCCCGGGCTCTCACCGAGCCACCACGGGCTGGGGGTTAGAAGGAGGCCCCGGGCGTGGCAGACGCACACCCCATCCTGTAATGACACCCTGGGCCCTGGTCGGCCACTGTGCGTGGGAGGTCACTGGGCACCCCAGGTGCTACAGCCCGGGCCTGCACCTGAGACCCCCCGAGGGCTGGAGGAGGGCTAGCAGAGCCGCGCGGGGAGCCCCGAGACGGCGCTCGGTCTGGGCCGCCGTCCCCGGACCTCCCCGAGGGAGCGGGCAGCCTCCCGGCCTCCTGTGAAAGCCAGAGCCGTGAGGCCTCCCCAGACCAGGGGCAGGGGAACCCCCTCCCGCAGAGGGGTTCGGAGGAGAGGCCGGCAGAACCACAGCCTCCCGCCCTGGGGTCTGACCTTCCTCCTCCCCTGCTCCGGCCTCCAGCCCCACCCCAGCCCGAGAGCACAGCGCCCCGCTAGAGGCCACCGGCCTCCCTCCCTCCGCCCCAGCCCCAGCCCACGGCCGGGGTGGGGCCGTCCGGAGTCCAGGCACTGGCATTCCAAGGGACGGCGGCCTCCGGGGCCGGGCCACGGGCGAGCTCTCCCGTCTGGGGCCTGGGATGGCCGCCCAGCCCCGCCGTCTGTGGTCGGCACCGCTGCGGCCCAGGAGCCGGCGGTGACCCCCGCCCAGGCCGGGCCTCCAGTCCCGGCACCGCAGGGCCTGCCGCCCCCTGCAGGCCCCCCCGACGCCCTCCCACGCCTGCCTCTACCTCGGGGAGGAGCTGAGGTGGCCCACGGGCCGCAGGAAGGAGCGCACTGTGCCACGTGGGGAGGCGTCGGTAGCCCGGCTTCTGGGCATCGTTGCTGGTGCCCGCCGGTGTGCGGGCGGCGGGAGGCGGGGGGGGGGGGGGGCTTGTAGGGGGAGGGGTCCTGGGGGAGGGGAAACAGCAGGAACACCGGGCGCTGTCTGGCAGGGCAGGAAGGAGGCCACGTGGGCCCGGGTTTGACGGCGGCGGCGCAGGCCTTTGAGGGGAGGAGGCCAGGGTGTGGTTAGGGTTGGGGGGGCCCATGGGTGGGGCGGGCGGGGCGGGCCCCAGGCCTCACTCCTTTCCCCCACCACAGCATCCACAGCGGGGTGATCGCCGTCTTCCAGCGCAAGGGCCTGCGGGACCAGGAGCTCTTCAGCCTCAACGAGGGCGTCCGGTGAGTGCCGGGCCGCGCGGGGCAGGACCGCCGGGTGGGACCCCAGGAGGCCAGGCAGGCCCTGAGACTCCCCAGTCCCCGAGGGGGGCGTCCCGGGGTATTTGCTCTGTCAAAGAGGCCCCAAGACCGCCCTCGGGGCCACCGCCGGGCCAGAGCGGGGCTGCCCTCGCCGTTGGTAGCCGGGAAGGCTGACGTTCAGAGGGGTCAAGCCACTTGCCTGGGGTCACACAGCAGGTACCAGGAGGTGGACCGGCCTGTGCTGGTTCCTTCCCGCCCTGACCCACAGCGTCCCGACCTGGGGTCCTAGAAATAGCTGGAAAAATAGGCAGGAAACCCCCCCCCCCATCTGCGCAAAGTGGGCCAGGGGTTAACGGAAAGGGAGGGTCCCACGGCATCCCCCTCAGAAGGGTCCTTACGGGGGTAAACTGAGGCCGGGGAGGGCCCCGGCGTTCTCGTGGTGGCTCCCCGTGGCTCACGGCGCCCTGATGGACCTGCAAGAAGCCTCACGAATGGCGTGGCGGAGCTGGGCGTGGCCCGGTGAGGACCCTGCCCGCCGCCCGCCGCCCTCCACCCGCCGCCCCATCCCTCGCCCAGCATCATCAAGAAAGGGGCGGCTGCTCCGGGTCCGCTCGGGGTCGGGTCGTGTGCAGAACGTCCACGCCGTGTCCATCCACGGGACGTGGCAGCCCATGGGGTTGACGCGGGTGGAGCCTCGTCACAGAGGGGCTGCCACCCTCGTGGGATAGCTGGGGGGCCCAGGGGAGCCCCTACTTTCCCCCAGGTTTGCACCCACCTCCCGTTCCGTGCCACGGGCTCTCATTTCACCCCCGTGGCCGTCCCGGCAGCCCCTCCCCCGCCCCCATGCCACCCACCAAGGCACCGGAGGGGTCGGCTGTGAGAGTCCGGCTGTCCGGCCATCTTGGTCCCCCCCCAAGGTGTGGCAGTGGCTGCCTGCCTCCGGACCCCCCGCGCCTCCCTCCAGGGCCCGTGGCCCGGCCCCTGGGGCTGTGGGTGGGCTGCCTGTGTCCCCAGAGGACTGGCCCGGCCTCCACCCAACCTCCTCGTCCTCTGGGTCTCCGGCTGGCAGCGGGGCATTGGTCCTGCAGGCTCCACCTCCGCCCACCTCTGCCCTCCCCATAGCGCCAAGGCTTTGAGACCGTGGGCTCCACCACCTGCTCGAGGCAACCCGGGGCCCCTGCGCCGCTCCCCAGTGCTCTGCTCCCAGCATGCACCAGGCTGGCTGGCCCGGGGGAGCCTGCGCGTGCGGCCCCTCCCACTGTGCTCCCAGCATGCACCAGGCTGGCCCGGAGTACCTATGGGTGTGGGCCCTCCCACTGTGCTCCCAGCATGCACCAGGCTGGCCTGGGGGATCTGCGTGTGCGGCCCCTCCCACTGTGCTCCCAGCATGCACCAGGCTGGCCCGGGGGACCTGCGGGTTCGGCCCCTCCCACTGTGTTCCCAGCATGCACCAGGCTGGCCCGGGGGACCTGCGGGTTCGGCCCCTCCCACTGTGCTCCCAGCATGCACCAGGCTGGGGGGGAACCTGCGGGTGCAGCCCCTCCCACTGTGCTCCCAGCATGCACCAGGCTGGGGGGGAACCTGCGGGTGCAGCCCTTCCCACTGTGCTCCCAGCATGCACCAGGCTGGCCCGGGGGACCTGCGGGTTCGGCCCCTCCCACTGTGCTCCCAGCATGCACCAGGCTGGCCCAGGGGACCTGCGCGTGCGGCCCCTCCCACTGTGCTCCCAGTATGCACCAGGCTGGCCCAGGGGACATGCAGGTGCGGCCCCTCCCACTGTGCTCCCAGCATGCACCAGGCTGGCCTGGGGACCTGTGAGTTCGGCCCCTCCCACTGTGCTCCCAGCATGCACCAGGCTGGCCCAGGGGACCTGCAGATTCTGCCCCTCCCACTGTGCTCCCAGCATGCACCAGGCTGGCCCAGGGGACCTGTGCGTGTGGCCCCTCCCACTGTGCTCCCAGCATGCACCAGGCTGGCCCGGGGGATCTGCGCATACGGCCCCTCCCACTGTGCTCCCAGCATGCACCAGGCTGGCCCAGGGGACATGCAGGTGCGGCCCCTCCCACTGTGCTCCCAGCATGCACCAGGCTGGTCTGGGGGGACCTGTAGATTCTGCCCCTCCCACTGTGCTCCCAGCATGCACCAGACTGGCCTGGGGGACCTGCAGATTCTGCCCCTCCCACTGTGCTCCCAGCATGCACCAGGCTGGCCCCGGGGACCTGCAGATTCTGCCCCTCCCACTGTGCTCCCAGCATGCATTGGGCTGGCCTGGGGGACCTGCAGATTCTGCCCCTCCCACTGTGCTCCCAGCATGCATCAGGCTGGCCCGGGGACCTGCCAGTGTCAGGGCCGAGGACAGCTTGAAGCTACCTTGTTAAGTCTCCAGCAAGGCGAGCCCCACCCCCGCCCCCGCCCCAGGCCCTAGGAAGGGCGTTGGTTGGGGCTCTGTCTGGGGTGGAATGGCGTAGCAGGGGGGCGCCCTCATCGCCTCTCCGCGTGTGCGCACACTGGACTGTGGTCGGCCTCACTCCCTTGCCCTGTCCTACCCACCTCCTCCGTCTTCACGGGCCGCTGCCTGTGTCTCCCTGTCCGTTCATATTTGTGCACGTAGTCTTGAGGCTGAGCTCACCTTGCTGCCCAGGGTGGCCTCCAACACCCAGACCCAAGGAAGCCTCCGCGCCTCAGCCTCCCAGTGGCCAGGACTACAACCATGGCTCGCTAGGCTGTCTGGTTTTGTTTTTTTTTGTGCTAGTAGTAGGTCTTGAACTCAGAGCCCGGGTGCCGTTAGCTCTTTCATGCAAACTGGTGGTACTCTACCACTTGGACCACAGCTCCACTCCTGGCTTTTGGGGCGTTCACGGGCGTTGAGTGGCGTCGACTTTCCTGCCCAATCTCCATCCTCAGCTCTCAGCCTCCTGAGGGGCAGGGATGACAGGCGTGAACCACCAGCGCCTGGCAGGATGTCTGTTTCTAATCTCCAGGACAGTGGTCAGCCCCGCCCCCCCCAGCCTCAGTTTCTCCCTCCGAAGGCCATTCCGTGGGGGCCTTCTCACGGCCGGCGCGGTGTGTCTGGCAATCTGGTGCTGCCGAGCCGCACCCAGGGCTGGGCACGCGTGGAGTCGCGGTCTTGCCGGAGCTGACCGGAGGGGCTGGCGGCCACATTCCCGGCTCCTCACCCAGGCCCCTCAGCCGGGCCGACCCGGAGAGGATCTGCGGGACGGCCCGGCCCTCCCCGGGGGGCGGGGGAGGAGCGAGAAGGGGCACGTCTGCACCCTGCTCCTTCACCCCTGCTGAGCCCACCGTTGGACGGGGCGGGCCGGGGTGGAAGATGGCCCTGCCCCCTCCCCAGCCCGACCGTGTGGGGCGCCGCCCTGCTCCCCGCGTCCGTCTGCACCTCGTGTTCCTCGCTGCACTGGGCCCGCCGGCGCTGGGCGGGGGGGCTGGGCGGGGGCTGCCCCCCCGGTCCCCCCCCACCCGAGGCCTCAGCTCACCCGGTCTCCCTCCCCCCACAGGCAGCTGCTGAAGACGGAGCTGGGGTCCTTCTTCACCGAGTACCTGCAGGTGGGTGCGCCTCCCCCCGGCCCCGCGGACTCAGTTTCCCCCCCCCCCGGCACGCAGTGGTCGTTGTGGAGGTTAAATGACAAGACACACACCCGAGTCTCAGGGCCGGGGAGACGAGGCCACGCGCCCGCGGCCACGCAGCCGGGCAGGCCGGGCGACACCCGAGTGCTCCTGGGGCTGCGTGGATGCCCTGGGCACGCGGGCCCGGACCACGGTGCCCACCTCGCCCCAGGTGCCCGCCGTCGCGCCCGTGGGCCCGTGGGGACCGGCCCGAGCTTCCTCACACCTCAGGGCTGTGGGGACTTTTGAGTTATTGTGGACTGTTTGTTTTGGGGGGTTGTGTGTATGTGTGTGTTTCTGTTTTGTTTGGGGCACTGGGATTTGAACTCAGAGCCTCACATCCGGCTGGCTGGCTTGGATGACAGCCCATCACGTGAGTCATGAGGACAGCCCGCTTTCTGCTGGTGATTCTGTGGAGGTGGCGTCTCACGGACTTTTCTGCCAAGGCTGGCTTTGAACCACGATCCTTAGATCTCACCTTCCCGAGTAACTAAGATTATAGGCGTGAGCCACCGGCGCCTGGCTAGAGGTGGACTTTGGAGGTAGTGTCTCCCTGTGAAGCTCATGCTGGCCCTGAAGTCAGGATCTCCCTGCCTTAACCTCCCTCCCCAGTACTGGGGCTACAGATACATACACACCGCCGTACCCAGCTTGGGATCCTTTTGTGTGTGTGCGCTGGTCCCGGGACTTGAATTTAGAGTTTGAGCACTGTCCCTGAGCCTCTTGTGGCTCAAGGCTAGCGCTCTACCACTGGAGCCACAGCGCCACTTCCAGCTTATTCTGAGTCGTTTAATGGAGATAAGAGTGTCATGGACTTTTCTACCTGGGCTGGCTTTGAACCTGGATCCTCGGGTCTCGGCCTCTTGAGTAGCTAGGATTCACAGGCGTGAGCCACCGCCCCCTAGCTGGCTTGGGATTCTTCACACTCTGGGGTATTGAGGTATTGTACATCACCCGCCCCTTTAAATCACAGGACTCTGTGGTGTGTGTGTAGAGTTATGCAAGTATGTTCGGTTCCAGAACATTCCTGTCCTCAACTGGGCACCCCTTAGCGGGCCCCCCTCCCACCCCCACTGCCACCCTGTGTCCTGCTCCTCTGGCCGTCGATGGGCCTCTTCCCAGCTCTGGATTTCATCCGCCTGCCTCCCCTCCCCGGGCAGCCAGGGTGCCCTTGTGCCCCGTTTTGTTTCCCATGCGCCCCTGTAGACACGCGTGCCATCACCCCCTCTGGCTGGCGTGACACGCAGGGGCCGCGTGATCTCCCCTTGCCCCCGGGGCCCGCACGGCAGGGCCGATGGGGCAGGCCTTCTCCTTCGGCTCCTTTCTGGGCCACGGTGGGCGTGGCCCCGCCCGCCCTGCTGAGCCCGGCTCGGCCCTTCCTTCTGGTGGAGCCTGAGCGAGGCCAGCACCCCCTCGCCCGGCTGGGCCCCGCCGGGGGCTCCCGCGTCCGCCGGGGGCTCAGTACTGCCAGGTCCTCTGCGAGTCGCCGGCCCCCCGGGATCTCTGCTGCTTGCCGGTGGGCTTTCGTTCTTGTGCCGGCCCTGGGGCTTGAACTCGGGGCCTGGGCGTCACCCCTTAGCTTTCTCCCGGCTCCACTGCCAGCTTTTTTGCTGGTGATCATCGAGTCTCACAGACATTTCCTTCCGCCTGGGCCGATTTCAAACCAGGGTCCTCAGATCTCAGCCTCCCGAGTAGCCGAGGTCTCGGGCGTGAGCACGGACGCTCGGTGTTGGTGGGGGGCTGTTGACGTCCTGTGGCCCCGCTGACATGGGGGGGGTGTCTTCAGGACAGGGGTGACACCTGGTTTGTTTGTTGTTTGTTCCAGAACCAGCTGCTGACCAAAGGCATGGTGATCCTACGAGACAAGATCTGCTTCTACGAGGGTGAGTGTGGCCCGAGCCGCCCACGAGCCTTTGCCGTGGGGATGGGTTAGCTCCCCCCCCCCCCGCCATCCTGGGCCTTGGACTCAGGGCCTGAGCACTGTCCCTGGCTTCTTTTTGCTCAAGGCTAGCACTCTGCCACTTGAGCCACAGCGCCACTTCCAGCCTTCTGTGTATGTGGTGCTGAGGAATCGAACCCAGGGCTTCACGCACGCGAGGCGAGCGCTCTGCCGCTTGGCCACCTTCCCAGCCCTGTGTTAGCTCTGGGTCACCAAAATATCTGATAAATAACAACTTCGCCAGGTGCCAGTGGCTCACACCCGTCAACCCAGCCATTCAGGAAGCCGAGATCTGAGGATGACGGTTCAGAGCCAGCCAGGGCAGGGAAGTCCGTGAAACCCTTATCTTGAATTACCCACCACAAACCTGAACGTGAAGCGGTGGCTTGCTTTCACTCAGCCTTGAGTGAAAAGGGCAAGGAACCGGGCCAGGCCCTGAGTTCAAGCCCCAGCACTGGCAGGACACGAAGCGTTCCTTGTGGCCACAGGTTGAGAAGTTTTGTCCGTGGTTGCTCGGGCCCGGCCATCGCCCCGAGGAGGAGGAGGCGGGGCCCGGAGGAGGGGGCGGGGCCCGGAGGAGGGGGCGGGCCCGGAGGAGGGGCGGGGCCCGGAGGGGGCGGGGCCCGGAGGAGGGGCGGGGCCCGGAGGAGGGGGCGGGGCCCGGAGCCCGCTCCTGAGGGCGGCCCCGCGCTGAGCTGGCGCATTCCTTCAGGCCTGACTCCCACCCGCGCTGGCCCACGGGGGCCGGGCCGGGAGAACCACGGCTTTGTGTGGCCTGGCACAGGCCTGCCCACGGCGCCGTGTCCTCCGGCGGGGCAGCCCTGGACAGTCCTGGGCCTTCCCCGGCGCGGCTCTGCGGCCCCCCCGGGCCTCCGTCCTCGCCGTGGGGTCGGGGGCTGCTTGCGACGGGGCAGGGGGCATTGGGGACCCGGGAACGGGAGAGAGGCGGGCTGTGCCCCCAGGGACTCGCAGCTGGGGAGACCGGGACGGTCTGGTGTGACCGGCAGGATGGCCGCGCAGACCCCGTGCGGGGAGCGTCGGCCCGGGGCCCCTGAAGCCCCCCGGGGTCCCGCGGGGAGCAGAGCCTGCGGCCCACGCTGCGGCTCTGGCCTCCGGGCAGGCGGCCCTGGCCGGGCCTGGGCTCCGTTTGACCGCATCTGCTTCCCACAGCCCACCCACCCGCCTGCGGGCACGGCACCTCCTGGCCCGCGCCCAGGGCCGCCCCACGCGGCCCGGCTGAGCCTGCTTGCTCCCCGCCCCAGAGGAACTGAGGGGACTTTGTGTGCGGGCAGCCGGGTGTGCCTGCGGCCTCCCCGCCCTGCAGCCGGGTGTGGGCCCCCCCCCCAGGACCGGGGCCGGCCCCTCCGGACCCCACGCCCCCCCACGCCTCTCGGCCTACACAGACCGGGGAGCTGGGCCAGGCCCCCGTTCCCATGGCCACCTGGAGGCTGCCCAGAACCGCGCCTCCTCCCTCAGGCCCAGACCACAGGGTCCCCCCGCAGCGGAGGCTGGGGACCCACGCAGGACCTTCACCCCCGACCACCGCGGCCAGGCACGCACGTGTGCCACGCCGCTTCCCACGGAGCTGCTTCAAGGGTTTCCATGCATCCGCGGCCCCTCGCCGGTGCCCACCTCCCGGCCCGCCCTAGCCACTGCCCACCTCCCGGCCCGCCCTAGCCACTGCCCACCTCCCGGCCCGCCCTAGCCACCCTCACTGTCCACTCCCAGTGCAGCCCCCCCCCCTCCGAAGCCTTCTGCTGACCCTGTGCACAGCGGGGCTCCGGCAGGCAGCCTGGAGGGGGGGGGTCCGGGCCTCCAGAGGGAGGACCTGCCCCTGTGGCCTGGGCTGTTGGCCCAGGAGGACAGCCCCCACCCCGGTCCTCCCCACCGCCCCGTGCCCAGGGTGAGGCCGCCACAAGGTAGTTCCTCCGGAAGCACCAGGCCGACGGCGCAAGGCGGGTGGGCGAATCCCCCCTCCGCCCGTGGCAGGGAGGTGGGGAGGGGCTGACCACCCTCGGGCTGCGCGCTTGTGCGGGGCCCACCGGAGGCAGAGGGCCGGGGCCTGGCGGCGGGCGTTTCCCGGGCTGAGAGGCTGGGCCCCAGAGGCTCACCCCTGTAACCCGAGCATCGTAGCAAGCTAAGAGCAGAGGGTCGAAGTTCAAAGCCAGCCTGGGGAGGATCGTCCATACGACTTCTAGCAGAGAGCCAGACGCGGAGCTGCGGCTCAGGCGGTAGAGAGCCAGCCTTGAGGGGAAAACCTAAAGGAGACCTCAAGGCCCTGAGTTCAAGCCCCCGGTACCAGCACCAAAACATAACCTGTACTGGTGGCTTGGACTGGTCTCATGCTGGCAGCTGGCGGCCAGGGCCTGTGGCCTCCCCGCACGGCGGTAGGGGGTGGGGAGCCGGGGCACTGGGGGCGGGGAGGAACTGGAGGTGTGGGTAGGGAGCCAGGCTCGTGGGGGGGAGCTGGAGGCCCAGGGGGAAAGCCCAGGGGGGCGGGGGGCGGAGCCAGGCACAGGGGGGGGCGAGGGGGGGACCTGGAGGCGTGGGTGGGGAGCCAGGCTCGCGGGGGGGGGGGGGGGGAGGGGGGGCGGAGCTCCAGTGCGGGAGGCAGCACGGCCTCCTCCGCAGGCTCTGCGCCTCAGCTGCTTGTCTTGGGGTGGGCCGGCCGGCGGGTGTCCACCCTAGGTAGCCATGACCACTCTGTGCCCACAGGACAGAAGCTGCTGGACTCGCTGGCAGAGACCTGGGACTTCTTCTTCAGTGACGTGCTGCCCACGCTGCAGGCCATCTTCTACCCTGTGCAGGTGTGGGCCCGGGAGGGGCCTGGGGGCCGGGGAGGGGCCTGGGGGCCGGGGAGGGGCCTGGGGGCCGGGGAGGGGCCTGGGGGCCGGGGAGGGGCCTGGAGGCCGGGGAGGGGCCTCGGGGCTGGGGAGGGGCCTGGAGGCCGGGGAGGGGCCTGGGGGCTGGGGAGGGGCCTGGAGGCTGGGGAGGGGCCTGGGGGCTGGGGAGGGGCCTGGGGGCCGGGGAGGGGCCTCGGGGCTGGGGAGGGGCCTGGAGGCTGGGGAGGGGCCTGGGGGCCGGGGCGGGGCCCTGGGCGGAGGAGGGGCCTGGGGGGCGGGGCCGGGGCTGACAGCTGTGACCACGCCCCCACCCGACCCGCGCCCCCCCTTGATGAGCCACTGAGCCTGCGAGCCCCGCCCCCTCACCTGTGAGAAGCAGGTGGGACGGCAGGCCTTTCCCTGTCGGCGGAAATGGGGGGCTCCCCCGGGGACGGGTGGTCTGGGGAGAGCTGGGGGCCGTGGCGGGGTGGGGTGGAGCCCGGCTGCTGCGTCTGCAGGGCAAGGAGCCGTCGGTGCGCCAGCTGGCGCTGCTGCACTTCCGGGACGCCATCGCCCTCAGCGTGCGGCTGGAGGACGCCCTGGCCCGCGCCCGCGCCCGCGTGCCCCCCGCCATCGTGCAGATGCTGCTCGTGCTGCAGGTGGGACGGGGCCCGGGCCCCCCCTCCCCGCAGAGCCGGGGCGGGCCGTGCGCGGGAGGGGGTCCCCCAGCTTCCCTGCCCTCCCCCTCCCTCCCCGCGCCCACTGACCACTCCTGAAGGGCGGCCCGTGGGAAGGACGTGACCCCTCCCGCCCTGCCTCCCAGGGGGTGCACGAGTCCCGGGGCGTGACCGAGGACTACCTGCGCCTGGAGGCGCTCCTCCAGAAGGTGGTGTCGCCCTACCTGGGCACCTACGGCCTCTACTCCAGCGAGGACGCCTTCGCCCACTCCTGCATCCTGGGTAGGGCCGGCCGCACGGCTGTCCTGGGTGTGCTGAGGTGTGGGGCCCCCCCCCCAACTGTGGGCCCTGCCCACCACGGGGGTGCCCAGCCCTGCCACCTAGTGGTCACTGCGGGGAACTGCGCGGTCCCGTGCAGCTGACTCGAGGTCCGGCCGCCCTTCGGGGAGAGAGGGAGGCCGGTGAAGGGGGGGCGGGGGGGGGGACCGGCGTGGCCCAGGCCCCGCTCCTGCGTTCACCACGGCCTCTCCCCGCAGAGAAGCGCCTGGTGCGCCGCTCCCGCTCGGGGGACGCCCTGGCCAAGAACCCCGTGGTGCGCTCCAAGAGCTACAACACCCCACTGCTGAACCCCGTGGCGGAGCACGAGGCGGAGGGCGCGGCGCCCGGGGGCGGCGGCAGCGTGCGCAGGCACTCCGTCTCCGAGATGACCTCCTGCCCCGAGCCCCAGGGCTTCGGCGACGGGGCGCCCGGCCCGGGCCCCGGCCCCGCGGGGCCCTTCCGCGCCTCCCCGCCGACGCCCCACGCGGGGCCCTGCCCCGGCAGACTCTACCCCCCGGCCCAGCCGCCCGAGCTGGCCGCGGCCCGCCGCTCCCCCCCCACCTCCAGCCCCGAGACTCTGGTGGACCGCATCCTGGAGTCGGCGGACTCGGATTCCGAAGGGATCGTCATCGACTTTGGCCGGGGGGGCAGCTCGGGGACGTCTGACTTCGAGGGGGCTGGCGACCGGCAGAGCGTGGTGTGAGGCGGGCCTGGCGTTTTGAGCCACCCGTGTGCGTGCGTGTGTGTGTGTCTGTGGGGGGGGTGTGCATGTGTGTGTGACTTTTTTACTCCATCGCACCCTTGCCGGCCCCCACCCGGGTCACTCCCCCATCACTTTATAGTCTCCAGGCTGCCGGAAGAGCCGCCCGCTGCCCCGGCACTCGGGCTGTGCCATCGGACTGGGGTCCTGCCCTTCACCCACCTGCCCCGGCCCTCAGCGTCCACGCCCACCCAGGAAAATGTGAATCGGGTGGATTCCCCCACACCAGCCGGGCTCCACCCAAAGGGACAGGGTGCTCACAGCCAGGCCCGGGCGGCCTGCACGGGGGCCAGGGTGGGGGCAGGGAAGGAAGGGGCCTATGGCCCCCTGGAGTCCTGCTGGCATCTTGGCCCTCAGAGATCTTAGTTGGGGGCTCCCCTCTTGCAGAGGCACACCCCAGCACCACCCACCCTTTGTCCCGGCCCAGCTTGCTTTCCGGTCCAGTTTCTCTGTCCCATCCCGGTGGAAGGCTCGAAGGAGAGTTGGAGGGTCAGTGGGGTGTGGATTCTGACCCAGCCGCTGGGATGGACTGAAGCGGGAGGAGGGGGGGAGAGAAGGAGGGGGGAGTGGGGGAGCAGAAGCGCACGGCACTGCCGGGTCGGTGACGCCCACCCCGTCTCCTCCATCCACCGGCAGGGTGCTCCGGGGCCCCGGGGCTCCGCGCGGGAGAGGAACTGGGCACAGGGCTGTGGGTTGGGAACAAAACACGCTGAAAAGCTTGGTGCCAGCGGCTCCCACCTGAATCGCAACTGCTCCGGAGGCTGAGCTCTGAGGACCTCAGTGTGAAGCCAGCCCAGGCAAGGAAAGTTTGGAGCTGTGTCTCACGAGGTAGAGCACCAGCCTTGAGCAGAAAAGCTAAGGGACAGCGCCCAGGCCCTGAGTTCAAGTGGCACGAGAGGATTAAAAACTGTGATGTTGGGAGGGCCAGGGGGTGCCAGGTGAGGGCACATTACCCTGGAGGCCCTCCCGCGTATGCAGTAGTGGGCGGCTGGACTCCCCCCACTCCTGGGGGAGCCCAGGTACTTTCAAAGGTGTATAATAAACCCAGGTTTACAAAAGGGAGCCTGCTCTATGGATAGACAGCTCTCACAGCCTTTAAAACGTGGATGTGTAGTGAGAGGTGTTTGTTTGGGGGTTTTGTTTCATTTTGGCAACACCAGGATTTGAACTCGGCTTCACACATCTGTGCAGGTGCTCTACCACCCGAACCGGGCCTCCAGCCCCTCCCACCCTGGTTTAGTGTTGAGATAAGAGCCTTGCTTTTTACCAGGGCTGACCTGGAACCACAGTCGCGACCCCAGGGTAGCTAGGGTTATAGGTATGAGCCGCAGTACCCGGCTGAGTGCACCACCTTACCAGTGTTGAGGGCCAGGCGGCAATCCACGCGTGGACCAGCCCCGGGAGGCTCCGGCGCCAGCCCCCACCGGGAGCTGTGTTCAGGAGACGATGGCCTCAGCTGACTTCCATTCTGCGGCTAGCCGGCACAGCGACGCCGCCACTTTTCCCCAGCTCTCCGGCCTGAGTTTCAGCGCTGCCCTCCCCCCTCCTGCCCAAGTCCTCTGAGAGCCACCCGGGTGGCCTGGGCCTGGTCCCAGGGGGCGGGGGAGCCCCGTCACTGGGTGCTTCTGCTCCCTGCATCCCACCCTGTGTCCACCTGGGGCTACGCAGCTTTCCTGCGGCCCCCTCCTCCTGGGCTCTGCCTGGCCAGCCACGAGAAGCTCCACCCCCAGGGAGGCTCCACCCCCAGCCCCCAGGGAGGCTCCACCCCCAGCCCCCAGGAAGGCTCCACCCCTGCCCTCTGGCCAGGCCAGGAGACCGTGGCATGGAGCACAGAGGCCACCTTGGTGCCCCGGGATGCACTGCTGCCCGGGGCCATGGGCCAGGCTGGTGGTGGTGGCCTGGTGTGGAAGGCCGTCCTCCCTCCGGCACAGGGGCAGCACACACGAGCCCGTGCACAGCTTGCCTCCCTCCGCCCGGGCTTTCTCTTGGGCTGGTGTGGACCTCCATCCATCCCTGCAGCGCTTGTGTCTGCCTGGCAGACATCTCCGCTGACTCCCACGGCTTCCCCGAGGCCCAGCCCCCTGCCGCCCCGCGGGAGAGGAGAAGCTGGGGCCCAGGGGCACCCCCGGGCCCCACTCCTGACGCCTGAAACGCGTCTGCACCCTGGCAGCCTTACTGGGCTTCCAGTTCCCTGTCCCATTGCTGAGAGGTGTGCGGTCCTGTCTCAGCCATGACATCAGGCCATTGGCGAAGGGCTGGGCTGTTCCAGCATAGCACGCGCGTGCACACACACACACACCATTGTGCATTCAGACAGTCCCCTGCACACTTCCCCCTCTCACACCGCCCTGGAGGGGAGCTGTCACCTCAGGTGTCATGTGCAGAGGGAGGTTCCCTCCCTACTGGAAGGCCCCGCCCCCATTGGAAGGCCCCGCCCCCACTGGAAGGCCCCGCCCTAACAGGGGGCTCCACCCTCACAGCAGGGTCCACCCCTCCGGAAGGCTCCACCCACGCGCGGCCCCGCCCCCACCGGAAGGCTCCACCCTCTCAGGAGGGGCCTGGCCGGGGCCTGTGAGTGCAGCAGCCCCGGGCTGCGGGCCCAGCCTGTCCCGCAGGGGCCGCCCTGGGGCGCAGCGTCCACTAGAGGGGGACAGCACGCCTTCCCGTGACCTGGAGGCCAGGCGCAGTCAGGAGGTCGCCGGCGGCCTCGGGTGGAGATGAAGGGGTGTGGCATCCAGGACACCCGTCCCGCGATGTCAGCCCCGTGTGCATCCCACGCGATCTTCCTTGGTTCCCCGAGCCTCCATCTCCGGCTGCAGTGCGTGGGGCGGGGGTCTTCAACACGGGGACTTGGCCTGGGACACACTGGGGACGCAGACCCCAGAGGGCAGGAGGGTGCGGGGGGGAGGGGGTGGGTCTCGTGCCATGAGCCCCCCCACCGCGCGCTCTGCTGGGGAGGGGGATTTAGAAGACCCCAGCTTGGGTGGCTGCTGGTCTCCTGGTGATCGTATCCTGAGTGTGTGCGCGCGCACGAGATGCCATTCTTCTCCTGGCAGTTCTCCCTGGCTGCCTCCAGGGGGTGGGAGAGAGCCACCCCTGGCCTCCATGGGGGCCCCCCGCTGTGAAGGGGGACAGCAATCCAGCGGGGACGCTGGTCCCTGAGCTCCAAAAGCGGCCATGGTCAAGTGGAGCCGTGGGCAAAGCAAGAGCCTGCTGGGGTAGAGGAGTATCCCCGGGCCCAGCCAGCGCCAGTGGGGGGGGGGGGCGCCCCGGGGTGCGGGTTCTGTGCGCGGTGGTGGCCATCCCCATCCCCTGTGGCTGGGGGGGAGGGGTAGCCGCTCTCTCTGCCGAGGGGCGGGCCAGCTGGAGCACCGAGTGTCCAGGAGGAGACCCTGCTGGGCCCCCTGCCCCTCAGTACAGGGACTGACCCGCATGGTGGGGGGCAGAGCGCCCCCCCCCCCGTGGCGGAGCAGCGCAGCCCTCGGCCTGGCCTGACCGACTCACTGTTTCCTCCGGGTGGGGTGAACGTGATCACGGAGCTCAGAGCTGCTCTCCAGCCTGCAGAGATGGACGGCGCCCCCCACGGTGGCCCCAGAAAGCCGCACACGACAACTGCTCACGCCGACACGTCTTCTCTCCGCGGGGCTCAGCCTGTCTTGGGGGTGGGTTCCTTAAGGCTCCGCCCCACCTCATGGCTCCGCCCCCAGGAGGCTCCGCCCCACCGCATGGCTCCGCCCCAGGAGGCTCCGCCCTCACAAGAATGCTCTGTCCTATAGGAGGCTCCGCCCCACAAGGAGGCTCCACTCCCACAGAAAGGCTCCGCCCCACAGGAGGCTCTGCCCTCTAGGAGGCTCCTCCCCCACAGGAGGCTCCTCCCACACAGGGAGGCTCCGCCCCACAAAAAGGCTCCACCCCACAGGAGGCTCCTCCCACACAGGAGGCTCCTCCCCCACAGGGAGGCTCCGCCCCATAGGAGGCTCCTCCCCCACAGGAGGCTCCTCCCCCGCAGGAAGCTCCGCCCCGCAGGAGGCTTGAGTCGCACTGGACCCAGATCACCGCAGCAACAACACTGTGTCCCAAATCCTGACGCCCTCAGCACCCCCACGGCCTCCTCCTGGCCTCTGCCCTAGGTGTACATCGCCGTGGGGGTCCCTACTGCCCCCACCCTGGGCACAAGAGAGGCTGGGCAAATGGGCTGACCACCTTAAGGCACCCCGGTTTGTAAGGTGGAGAATCCCGACCAAGCGAGGAGGGCCTTTGAGGGGTGGGGTGGGGCCAAACAGGACCGGGAGCCCCCTGCTCAGCTGCAAATCAAGGGTCTGTTTTCAATCATTGCACCCAAAGGACCCAGAAACAGGGTGGAGGTGCGCGGGTTCCACAGCGCAGGCCGGCACCCCGGAAGCAGTCCCAGCACCCTTCTGGCTGCAGAGCGGTAGTGCAGGGCCTGGCCCCTCGGCTCTGGGCCCTGGCCACAGGGGAGGGGCGTCCCCAGGGTGGCCACCTGGCTTGTGAGGAGTCGAGGATCCCCAGGGAGCAGACCAGGGACTCAAGCCGAATCTTAATTATGATGAAGTCTATTTAGCTGCACAAAGGAATTTATCAATAGCCAGTTTAAAAAGGAATTTGTCAATACAATTATAACCTGCCGGGACGACTCCTACTCCTAGCTATAGGGAAACCAGAAGCAAGCAATCCGGAGTAGCAACAAGCGGGGGTTTTATACCCCAAGTGGGGGTGGGGTCGTGCATTAAATGGAATCTTTCCAACTGACATTTTGCAAACCAAGCAGAATACAGAAGCAAAATATCTGGGGGTCAGCAAAAAAAAGTAGGTGACCGGCTCATTTCTCAGAATAGAATGGGCTGCCCACAAGCTGCGTCCTTCCCCGGACTTGTGCTTCCGGGGGTTTTCACACTCCTTCCCCATACTTGTGCTTCTGGCAGTTTCTGTCATCACCCCTGCCATGCCTTTCCAGCGCCCTCACCACCCTGACCCGACTTCCCAGCTGAGCGCCTCATCTGAGGCTCACCCCCACCTGCCGACCCCCCACCCCACCCCACCCCGCCCGGGCCAGCGGGGTGCACCCCTTCCTGGCTGAGCAAGTCTCAAGGCCACGCTGGGGCACGGGTGGAAAGTTCCAGGCTTCCTGTCTCCTCCTCCACCACCACCACCTCAGCTCCCTCATTACGTGGGATTTGCAGCTTGGGGAGAAACCGACGCTCCCACTTCATAAACATTTGCCAGAGCGCATTCAGTAAAGCTGCGAGTAATGACTCCGACGGCCTCTCCCCACTCCCCGGAGTATTCTTTCTTTTCCATTGCAAGACACTGCAATGCAAGGAGTTGTGTTACCCAACAAAAGGAAGTGACTAAGGACTGGATGAATGATTAGATAGCACTGGGGGAAACAGCAGAAGGCACCGGGAGAGGCCAGGCTGGGCTTTGCCTTCTCTTCTTTCACTGTGCTTTTCCTCTGGTTATGAATGGCAAACACACGTGCGTTCCTTGTGTCACAATCACTCACTTCCATTGCTTTATGGATTTAATCTCACCCAGTGATGGCTGGAAAATGCGCCTGAGATTTTGACAAACAGAAAGAGAAGGTAACACTAACACAGTTCTTTTTCCTTTTCGTTTGGTGGCTATCTGGCCCCAGAGCCTGGTCCACACCGGGACAAGTGTCTGTTACACTACTGGATCACACCCCAGCTTCGTCTTTGTCTGAAACTGGGACTCACACACGGTATCTGATGCCCTATCACCTGAGCCAGGTCTCCAACCCCCTCTCCGTCCTATTTCTTTTTTTGGATTAATACTTGTGATTTTTTAAAATTATCGATTGTCAAAGTGATGTACAGTGTCCTTCGTAAGGCAGTGAGTACATTTCTCGTCAGACTTGTTACCTCCTCCCTCATTTTCCCCCTCCATCCTATTTCTTAGTTCCACGAATGGCGTGGCCAGCTGTGGGTGGGAGCCGTTTCCCTTCTTGACGTCCAGTGTCAGCCTCTAACACACAAGTCCAGTCAGGCGACCACGGCTCACACCTGTCTGTCACCCGAGCCTCTCAGAAGGCTGAGGACAGGAGGGTGGGGTTCAAAACCGGCTGAGGCAGACACACCTGAGGGGCTGTTAGCTCCGCTGCACTAGCAAAAGGCTGCACGTGGCAGCGTGGTTCAAGGGGTAGAGCAGCAGCCTTGGGGGGAGGAGGCTGCGAGTGGGAGACCCCGAGTTCAGCCCCAGTACTGGGGGAGCATGCACAAGCGTGCACACACACGTACACACACTTCTCTGCAGAGGAAGAGGCAGCTGCTGGGGCCAGGCGCCCGCCCTGTGTTCCTAGCTACTCAGAAGGCTGAGGACTGAGACTCGTGGTTCGAGGCCAGCCCCGGCGGCTGGCAGGAGAGGCGGGGAGCCTCTTACCTCCCGTGACCTCCACAAGGCCCACGGCGGAGCTGTGGCTCCATGGGGCCTTGGAGTGAAGAGGCCCAGGCGGAGCGAGCGGCCTCGGGTTCCAGCCCCAGGGTCGGCGCAAGGAAGCGCACGCGGGGTGCGAGGCGCGGTGACAGGGGCGCGGGAGGAGGGCGATGCGGAGGCGGAGAGGGGCGCGAGCACTGGGGCCCCCGAACGGCCTCCGGGCCCCGGGCGGCAGGTGTGGAGATGTGGAAGACGGGCAGGTGGGGTGGGCACCGCCGTCCGGGGGCGACCCGGGGCGTCGGGGGGGCGCGGGAGGCGCGCGCTGGTCTGGCCCGGGGCGCGCGGGGGGCTCCGGGGCGCAGCCTCCGCTCCCCCGGGCCGCTGCCCGCCCTGCCCCACCGCG